>NC_056734.1:382367462-382457462 GCF_019279795.1 Protopterus annectens | reverse complement strand
CAGAAAGTTATGCCTGCTTTCTGTGGTCAAGTGATTATTTTATCAGTTTTGTGACATTCAGATGTTCAGTAATCTGAATGTCCAATCAAAGTGCTGGGACACAGGCAGCATACATGGCTATTTATAAAACACTGCCTCATAAACCTGTTCAGCCTCAGCTGCTCTATTGGTTATGTGCCTAAAGGTTGGAAAAATGCTGAATGGTTCCTCTACACCAGGGTGGCTCAAACACTCACCCTTGGAACTGTATCCTGATTAGTCTTACTAGCCACATTGGTAGGGTAATGACATGTATCATGACTGAATTAATAAACATGAATATTGTCAGCTTACAGTCCCATAATCCAACTAGTTTGGTTGTATAAAGGGTGATTCCTACCTGCTTATGCTGGTGTTATTGATAAATGTACCCAGTTAAATATAAACTCTTAAGTAACTCATTTGATAGCAAACGAAGTAACAGCCAGAATTCATTACATAATGGTTGGTGCACACTTTCCTCAGAAAGGCTCTTCACCAGTGGTATCCTCAAGGGCTCCTTTCTGGGACTGGTACTGTTCAGCATGTACTTTGCTGCCATCAAATCTAATGTCAGAGATCTCTAGCTAACTAGGTTTGCTAATGACTGCAAATTCAAAGCTGTCATCAGTGCTAGAAGTGGTACTCGTATCCTCAAAAATTACTGAAAGCTGAATGAAAAAAAAGTAATATTGTACTATTTGTAAAACAAGAGCCTGCACCTACCCACATAAATGATGCCCTCCTCAAAACAGATACCTTGGGCATGCTGGTGAACAATGAACTCTCCTTCGTCCTACGTGTATCTGCTGTCATTAGTAAAACATTCTGTCTTGCCTAACAGATTACTAAAACATATCTTCCAGGTCCAAGGAAGTTATTTTTTGTGCTCAACTCCTCCCATATCAGCCTATATTAGAATATAATGCCACATTTGGCACTTATCTAAGTAAACATATGACCCAGCTATGACCTGTGTCATATTCATTAAAGAGAAAAACATCACGAATAGCTGGCCTGGGACATAAACATATATTGTAATAGGAACAGAACCTGTTGGCAGGATACTGACCCTGGGGCTACCCTACCTTTCTCGTAAGCTCCCACTCTGTGTCAAACTAGCTCCCTCACGCTCGTAAAATCTTATTCAGATGGAAGGATACTTACCTGTAAATTAACCCTAGCACTAGCCCCTTAGTTTCTTATGAAGAGTGGAAGTAGTTAAATTGCATTGGTTAGGCTTCAAATGGTCTTCTAGATGGAGCTGGTGTACACATGGACTTATAAACCATTTTGTTGAAGGCGTTAAGCAGATGTGTCTTCCGCAAGTCTAACTTCAAAGACATTCGTATTTCAGTAATATTTACTCTACAGTTTAATGGCTGCCCTTTGGGCCCTCTGTTTTATCTTAGTTCATGTATTTCACTTCATTAATTATATAAGAAAAGCAATAGAAAGGTTGTGTTGGAGCATGTGTATTTATGTGTAAAAGACATATTACAACCCTTGTTGTAAATACCCATTGCTTAAAAGACATGATGTGGGCAGCTGCTGACCACACTGCTTTTGCTTCCCTTGCCACAGAGCAAAGAAATAATTTCGAAGGCATAATAATTCAGCCTTCATAGCTTAGTACTAAGCTTCAAGCTTAGCCAATTATCCCTTGTGAGACTCAAACCATGCACCTTGTGTTTGTAAGGCAAACACCTTAACCATTAGGCCACCCTTCCAACCCTTCATTAATTATATAAGAAAAGCCTTTATTGCCGAGTAGCCATTGTAATGCCTTAAACAGCTCTCATTATTAAAACCCTTGATGCTTGAATGGAACATGACCATGCATGAGCTAGGAGAAATGTAATTAAAGGTCAGCACTCTCTTCCGTGATGGGGACATGTTGGCAAACCAGGAGTAAGCTTCATAAATTATGTTTAAATATTATAAACAAAACCCTGAAGCTACCACAGTTTTTTAAAGTACAGAAAAGGCACTGATGTGTGTCTGATTAGGGCAGTTGCTATCACATGTAAGTGGTAGCTATGCTCACACATCACAAGGAATTGCTTTTAACATAATCGGATGAACGTTTTAAACACAGGGATCACTTTTAGCAGTGTTAGATGCACTTCTAATCATGCTCAATTGTGTCCAGGAGTCGAGCTTTTACCACATTTTTGTTTTATCAAAACCCTGTTTCTTCATTTTCTGTGCAACACTTGCTGAAAACAAAATACCTGCTTTTGTGTAATAAGTGCACAAAATACAGTTACTGTGCTTGTAAAATACAGACTAAAAAGGAAAAAGCATTGCAGTTGATGCAGTAAACAGAGTGTCTGAAAGATCTGCATTTGATCTTAGAAGACAGTTGTACTGCACTGCAAGACGTGTGTGGGTGTGAGTATGTCTGTTCTTTTATTTACATGTAGGCTTGAAGTTGTTTAAATCTGACAGCCGGGTAAGCCCAGTGCATTAACAAGTATACACGCTATGGAGGCAGAAGATGGCATTGCCTAAGTTAGCACTCCATTTAACCTCCCACTCTTTTTGTACACCTTTTTTTTTTCTCACCAGTACTGGAATTTCACCACTTCAAACATGTTGCCACTTCTCATAAAATGCCCCTGTCTCTCTCACCTGTCATGGAGCAAGTAATCTTGACTTTTCTTCCCTACTTCCATTTAGGTATTAGTATAGTAAATGTGGGACAGCAAGAGGTGCTTTATAAAGCTTGGTCATTTTTATTTTGGCGCACAGCTTGCCATGTAGATGTTTTAGGCCATGGACATGCATGCATCTTATCCTCCTCTGGAGATCACACCCCTCTGGTTGTTTTTAACCTACTCCACCTGGGGGCAGTGTGGCAGTAACATGCTTCAGTGATTCCCATTCGGGGGTAAACTGGCAATAACCAGCTTCAGTACCCCTCCTCAAGATTATGCTTTTTTCATTTACAAATTGCTGATTGCTGGTGCTGTGGCAGCCAGTATGCAAAATACAGACATTTTATATGAAATCTCTTAAATAATCTGCTATATCAGTGTGGCTCAGCTCCCTTAGTCACATATACTGATGCGCGCAGAAAACAAATTAGAATTATGATGCTTAATTTTGGTTATTTCTCTTGTACACCAAACTCAAAATTAAATGTATGTATCTTTGCCTTTATTTGTAACATAATACAGTTCGCCTGAGACTTACTGGCTATTTAGTACCACAGGCTTCAGAATACAAATGTGCCACTTTTATGACTAGATAGTGTAGCAGTGTTTTTGCCCATATGAAAATGACAAATCTAGAAGTGCCAATGAAGCAGAGAGATGCTGCTGACAGTTAATTAAGAGGAGGGGGCTGTGTTTGTGAAATGCATCACCTTCAGAATGTGAGAAATGATAAGTCACACGCACAGAAAATGGGAAGTGAGCCTTTAGAGTAAGAAAGCAGTGGATGCAGTATTTGAATCTGAATTCTGCTAGGTAAAATGAGTTGGATAATCTGCACAGAATCTTCCAGATTCACTTAATTTTGAATGGTTTAGAATTGTTGGTCTTTATCCTAATCCTGTACATTACTAAACCTGGAAGACAATTTGTACCTTTTTAACAATATGTTATGAGTTACAGTTTTTTTTCCATGAAATTACAAATTTCTGTTCAGTGGATTCTGTAATTCCCAGAAGTTGCTTTGTGGGTTTCTTTTAACCATTTTGTAGGACTCATTAGAATTTTTACAAATTCCTCAGTAAGACAAAACTAAGTTAAGGTAACACTGAGAACTGTTGTTGTAACCTTCTGTAAGCTAAAGACATATTGGGTAGTTTGAGATAATGAGGGTGACGCTGCATGAAGGCCTTGGGGGATAGACTAGATATTTAGCACAGAATGCAGGCTTAACTAGCAGAACCATTACATAGCAGGATCATGTCATTAATGAAGAATAATTTGTGCCAACATTCTCAAAAGACGGACAAGTGACTGCTGTTCCAAGCTGCTGTTTCGTATTTTATTAGTAGTTCTTCTGCATCTCTCCCTTTGTAAGGATGGTACAGCATCCCAGGTGATAATGTATTACTGTGTTCCTCAAATCGACCTTTGGAGGGATTTGAACTCAGTGCCATTTTCCAACTAAGTTGATGCATGCATGTTAATTTCTCATTTGGCTGTTCATGTGATCCTAAAATGTTACTGATTAATGTTTTGCAGTCTGTCTCATAGTTGATAAGTTTCTACATATACTTCCCTTGTTTAAGTCACCACTTTCAGACTTAGAATGAACATAAGCTGTGGTTCATTAACTGCTGATGGCAGAGCAACTTTTGCATTATTAGGTTAGAAATTAAATATGCAGTGCTTTGCTGTTAAGAACATACTGACAAAGCATCCATTAAATGAGGCTAAACACCCACTGCAGGATGAATTTTCACAGCAGCAAGTTGAACGACTGCACAGATCTGTGGTCCTAAGTAACTTTGTAGTAGACAGCTTTTATATTTTAAATAAATGGATTTATTTCTGGTACAGATAGATAACATGTTTCCTGGCACCTCCAAGCTGGTAATGACTGATGGGGTGGCCTGAGTGGGGTTTGGAGACAACGGAATATTCAGCAAGTTCTGTGTGAGTGAAGTTGTGATGTTTTGTGCTGTATAAATGTCAGTCATTGAGCTCTATCAGGAGGGTGTGTCAGATTCAATGGTACTGAAGCATATGCCTACTTTTACACAAACATCTTATGTCTGTTTTGGTTTCTGAGGACAAATATAAGAAAACCGCAGTCATCGTGGATGAAGGCCAGTTGTATATCCTTATGTTACATGAATGCTGGGACTAGGGGCTTTGTTAATGTGAATGATGGTACCTAAAAGCTGGCTACAATAAAAGATGTAATATACAAAGAACACTGTTTATCCTAATATATTGAAGCAGTGATTCCACTGTTTGTTTCATTGCTTTGTGATTCATCCTGTAACTAAATTATTTTCATGGCTGAAAAGGGTCCTTGGACCAGCCCACTTACCTGATTAACAAAGGGTGAAATAAATTAAAAATACAATAAAATAAATAAACAAGCTCTGCTTTTACATCACTGCTATGATATACCAGTGCCAGTGCTGCTAGATTTCTTTGTTTATTCTGAGTAGTTACAAGACTGTAGCACCACAACCATCACTAACCTACATGTTTACATGCTGCCTCATTTTCTAGTCTGCTTTAGACTTCTTCCATTCCAGATTTAACCTCCTGCAACACTCTATCAAACTTTGCCCACTTGCATTTTAACAACATCATCCTCTGCCTGATTACCTTTTCCCTTACAGAGCTTGAAGACTGAGGAAGGTTGACCTCCAGTTTCCAACTATCAGTCCATAACAGTCTATCCTTATCTGTTTCCAGTTTTCAACCATCAGTCCATAACAGTCTATCCTTATCTGTTTCCAGTTTCCAACCATCAGTCCATAACAGTCTATCCTTATGTGTTTCCAAGTTGCCAACTATCAGTCCATAACAGTCTATCCTTATGTGTTTCCAGTTTCCAACCATCAGTCCATAACAGTCTATCCTTATCTGTTTCCAGTTTCCAACCATCAGTCCATAACAGTCTATCCTTATGTGTTTCCAAGTTGCCAACTATCAGTCCATAACAGTCTATCCTTATGTGTTTCCAGTTTCCAACCATCAGTCCATAACAGTCTATCCTTATGTGTTTCCAGTTTCCAACTATCAGTACATAACAGTCTATCCTTATGCATTATAAAGACCCTTTTGTTGTGGGAGGGTTCTCCTTGCTTAAGCCCTAGAATCATATCCTTCATCACTCCATGCCCGGCATACACATGCATGGGGTTATGTTTTAGCACGTTTCACTTGTGTCTTCGTAGTTCCTAGGATATCCCTGGATATGTAAACTGTGAAGGACTTGTACTTCCTGCACCCATGTGTCAGTAGCAGCAATGCAGCCTCATCGCTGGCCTTCTCTAGGAAAAGTGAATTGTCCACTGACCATCTGATCTCCTTCACTAGCCATCAGTTGGTAGCCCTGTCTTGTTTCAAACCCAAGTCTGTGCCACTTCACTGGCATCCTTGCATGTGTATTACAGGATGGACAGCATATTGTACTTAAAAATAAATATATAAAAACCTGTTTTACAAGTTGAGTAACAAATTTTAGGATGCATAATACACCACGAGTAACAAAGCATGGCACTTTGTTAGTGTTATGTTGAGTAACTAGTAACCATTTCAGGAAGGATTGTGCTGTTAGCAACTGCACACCGTGTTATGATTTATTATTCATTTTTAACATATTTACTAAATCCTGTAGACGACATGGACACAGGTACACATAATGGAAGAGAAAACAGACCATAGCAATATTTTCATGAAGGCTTCATATATATTTTGTTTTAACATTTATTCACTCCAAGATTACATAAACTGCTCAGTTCTTTCCTTCTCCTAAAACCTCACTGGTCCTCCTGGACATTGTTCTGCATGCATTGTTCCTCATATTCCATTTACTTTTATGTAATTTGCTACTTTGCTTTTCTAAAGATCCAAACTCCAGTCCTTTTATCTCCTTTTCTTTATTCAATAGTGGGTTTAGGCTTTAATTTCCATTTTCTAGTAATTGTTTTTTGGCAGCCAATATCATTAAAGTTTGTAGGGCCTTACTATTTCTACACAAGTCAGATCCTATGTCATAGCTCAAAATAATCATTTCTTTAATTAAAACTATTTGCTGTCTCAACATTTCTGAAAAGTACTCTGTGGAATTTTTAAAATCTACCAACTCCTTACATTCCAAAAAATACATGCTCTCAATTATGTCGCTTTTTGCCATCACACCTCAAGATTTTGCTACCTACCTGACGAAAAAAATCTCTGAAGTCTGCTTGTGGTATAAAATACTCATGAAGACACTTGCAAGCAGTAATCCTAAACCTGCTAGACTTTGTTGCTTAGTGGGGAGATATATACATATGTCATCCCAAAGTTCCTTTGTAAACTGCCTTTCCATTCTCTCTTAATCTTTTCAAACCTTTTTTGATTGATTCTTATAGTTGTCTTGCAGGATTTTATATGCCTACTAATTATCTATTTTTAATAGTTTCTGTTCTAGCCTCAACTAAATAGTGTACTGGAGTTGGTCTTTCACTTAGGACTCCCCTGTCCCTTTGCCTTTGTCTATAATTCGATATCAATCCCTCGTAGGAAGGAAGTCTCTAGCCTGCAGTTCAAACTTCTTCTTGGCCTCATTCCACCCTAATACCTTTTCCCTCCCTAGTTATTTGCTCTGAATAAATGAGTTCCTTTGCTAACGGTTTTTCCAGTAAATTCCATACTCTTCTCGTTTTTTTTTTATCTCTGTTTCATCTCTGTTATTAAAGTCTGCTTTCTCCATTTCCATGACGGCTTAGTTCTTAGACTATGTCATGCTACTCTGTAAATTTAAGATTTTAAGATTCTCTGTGGTTATTGTTATTCTCCTTAAGAACTTACATCGAGAATCCTATTCTCTCTTTATTTCTCAGATTTTCTTACTGTTTCATCAGGGTGCCTTTCGAAATGTTAACACTTGGAATACCGAGCACTGAAATGCTGGGGAAAAAAAGACAAAAACCCGGAGAATAACAAATCTTCAAAATCGCTCTTCTAACCCCCCTGCATTTATATTTATGTCCTCCAAGACTGCAATACCTCAGAGAAAAGTGAATATTACAACAGTGGCATTTTGGAGTTAGTGTATTTAAGTCTAGTCTTTCGCCATTCATTCTCTGTGTTTTGGTTAGCGTTTCATCATCATCCTTTTCCTCTTTGATTTATAATTATATAATTACTGCTGGTGTTATGTATATGAGCCTTAACTGCATTGCTCTAAAGTGTCCCTTCAAATCAGGTGCTCCTAATCCACCTTGTTCTAAGGGATGAACCAACTACCCCCCTTCACTCTTGCCCTCTTGCCCTCCCAAATAAATTCCTTCAGCTCTGTATTAATTACTAATCATTGTTTTTAGATGTGATATTTTTTAAGTTCCATTAATGTTTGTAAAATAGAAGAATCGGTGGCTTGTCATTCATGTAAATAAAAAAACCCGATATCAATTCTGACTGCAACACATCTCTTCTTTATGGAAAAGAGCACACTTATTTCAGCATAAGCAGTGCGTAAGTGTTGAAAGATGATCACTGCTGTTCAGCATGCAAGGCCTAATCTGCATGTAAATTAAAATTCCTTGTTAAGGGAGTAGAAAAGCTGTTCCTTTTAAAGGTTATTCAGAGATTCATGCTGAATAGTTTAAACCAGCTGATCAATAAGTGCTTAAAACGAATTAATTATTTTAAGAGTGTATATCTTTCATTCATATTCTAGCAGCATATTTTTCATGATTTTAAATAATACACCTATGCAGATATCTTTTCTCAGGGTAAGTTTTTCTGCAGATGAAATGTACAGACATACAATTAAATGCCTTGATGTATTTCACACACACCTCTAATTCTTCTACATTCTTTTGTAAACTGTGCTGATATATTAACAGAAACACAACATAGAGAGATTAGATAAAGAACTTATCACAGTTCATGCCAATAAACTCATATCTGTTAGTTATCAAGTTGTTATACGAATACAGATGTTATCGGGTATCCCTTCCCAATCCCACCACTCTCTCATCTGCAAAAGGTTCCCTCAAACTTAGGAAAGAGATCCAAGATTTGTAAGAGGTATGCTGTAGTATTTTAATACATATACTTTTTAGTAGTCTTTTTGGTGTGCATTAAGACCTCCACATATGGTGTTCAATCACAAGGTTAAACCAAGATTTTGCCATCCTTTTGCAGTGTATATCTTAACTATAGACAAATGAAACTGGGAAGTAGAGACACACAAAGCACATACATATATATCAACAGCAGTGCAAGTCAAGATCAGCAGAGTGTCTTGAGGCACACTGTAGTAAGTTACACATCTGTTTGCATGGTTTCTTGGTGTAGTCCCACACCGTTTCCTTAGTGCTCAACAGCACCATGTTATTGCTGCCCAATAAATCATCTTATTGTCTCTTACTAAGTTAGTTTGTCTCTGGCTGCAGTCCTGGACATTCTACCGCATGTTCTTGAAGGTGCAGTTACAGAAAGGAAACCAAGAGGGCTAGGTGCAAAGGTATTAGATATGGCAAGGGTGAACAGGAAAGAAAAGGTAAATTAAAGAGACCACGGTTGGAAAATGATCTTATGTAATGCCACGAGCCTAAGGAGAAAATAAGGTGGATTTACAGATGCTGTTAGAGGAGAGAGAAGTAGATATAGCAGGAATGACAGAGACCTGGAATAGTACGTGAGTACAGGGGAAAACAGGGAATCGGTCATGACAGTATATGAGTTCAGGGGCAAAACAGAGAATTGGTCATGACAGTATGCGAGTGCAACGGAAAACAGGGAATTGGTCATGACAGTAAGTGTGTACAGGGGAAAACAGGGAATTGGTAATAACAGTATGTGAGTACAGGGTGTCTATGAAGGAGAGGGTGGGCAAGTTTTAGGAGAATACGTCGTACTTCTGTGGGAGCGAATTAACTGTGAGGTCATGGACAAGAATAAGGAGAAGCTTACTCAAGGGAAGAAATCACCTGGACAGGTGCTACAGCAGTCAATGTAATGGAAGAGAGTTGGCAGATATGAGATACAGGCCATGTGAGGAAGCAGGATAAAGGCTTGACAGTCAACTTATCCCAACTCTTTCCCTCTTCCCCCAAATAAATTCCTTCAACTGTTGGGCTGGTAACTCGGCACTGTAAAAATCCACTGCCAATGATTAGCGGACTGGAGTTACGCTATGGCGACCCCTAACCGGGAAAAGCTGAAAGACACACACACACACACACACACACACACACACACACACACACACACACACACACACACACACACACACACACACACTTTATTAACTACACTTCAGCATATGCAATCAAAACATTAAATTGATAACCAATAACCATCAGATACATAAACTGCAAAAAACAAACTGTATTACAAAGCATTGTATTACATGAACTGGAAAACCATTTGTTACTCATTGTAAAAAGGAAAAAAACAGTAACTATTTACATAGTCTAATAGACCAAATGTAAAATTAGTCTATAGTGTAGAAATAAAATTTTGAAATGCCATAGAATTAATTGAAAGGTTGTAGACAAAATAAAACCAATTTACGAAAAAGGGGAATGTAAGATGCCTCATTATATACCTTGCTTCACCATAAAAAGCACATAGTTGTACCTTAGGGAAAAAAGCAAACTAGGGGGAGTGTGGTAGTACTAGGGAGCCAATATAAAGAAAATAAAGAGATGCAGATTAATAGGATGTCAGAAGATCTCAGAAGTTTTCCCACAAATAGCTTGTAACACTTAGTCTGGTAAGAGAGCTGGTAGAATTGGAGTCCCAGGTTAAGATGGAATTAAGTCCAGTTAAACATTTTCCTCTACCAAGAACCCAGAGTAGCAGGAATTCTTCAGAGAGTGTGGAGGGTGCCTTCCTAGCTGAAGCTATGCAGGCCCTAACTACTGCTGAAAGTTGCAACAACCACAAAAGACAGACCTCAGTCTGTAGGGGTTGTGTGGGAAAAAACTGCTCACATAAGGGATTTAGAGTAGGGGAAAGGATGGTTGAAACACTTGCTAAGCCATAGAGAAGATATGGCACATAACAAGGACAGTTCCAAAATTTATGATCTATGGTGGGATTTAATAACCTGCAGGTTGAGCAGGGAATCTCAAGAGCAAAGCATTTACTAACCATGGTTTCTATTTCCCAATGTCCTTTATGGATAAAAAAGAGCTGTTTCTCATAAACAAAAAAAGACTGAAGTCTGTGGATCTGTTTTAGTTATTTAGTGGTATATTCTTCAGAGAGATATGTCTCTAATGAAGAGAGCCAAGAGGTGTAGGAGTTCCTAGCTGCTACTTCAAATTTACTGCCAAGAGTTTGTTCACCAAGAAGTCCTTGTAGATGGGCTTCTATGCATCCAAGGGCCATGAATTCCTTAGTTACTTGAAATGGGGAAAAAGGTCCCTGGAAATATACTCTGTGAATGGAGATTTAGTAGTCATATAATGGAGTCTTAAAAGTTTCCAGAAATCAGTTCGAGGTCACCCTCTTAATTGTTGGAAATTTTCAAATCTAGCTAGGGTATGTCTCCCCTCTATAAATGTGATGAGATCTGAGAACCATTTGATCCTTCATTGTTCCAATCTGGGATCTATCGAGGATAAAATGATTGCCCCATAGCAGGTTAGCTGATTCCCATATACTAGACCAGGCAACAATTCTGGCCAGACAAGGAAGAGCAGAGAAGGTTAAAGAAAAGGATTGCCATGGTTTCAGTTGTTTGAGAAGGGATTTAGGATGCCAGTTCAATCCCCAAGTGATAAAGACTGAATCAACGTAGCTTCTGTTGAGGCCCAACAGGGTAGAGATGCATGATTTAGCCAAAAATGAGATGACAGTAAGAAGTCCTAAGCATATTTCTACCAGGTGGGGATCCCCAGCCCCAGGTGTTTAATTGAAGTGCACTGGATTGCACGGCTGATCCTGCTGTGGCCATCAATCTAAGTAAAGGAGTGTAATAATTTTATCATCTTCTTAAGCCATGGGTGTGAGGGAGGGGAGGAAACATGCCTAAGAAGATAAAACATGTGGAGAATCCTCCATTTTAAGAGCTAAGATATGACTCACTATGGAAAGATGCAAGCAATGCCAGCAGTGTACCCAGAGAAAAACTCTGTCACATACATCCCTGAGATTGACTGTAAACATTTCCAGAATGTCTGGGTAGAGTTTAACCTCAGCTTAGTGGGAATAGTGCTTAGACCAAATAAAAGGGAAACAGTTGATGGATTGAAAGACAGGCTCAGTGATTTGGCCAGTGAGGTAACAGAAGACAATTTAGTTTTGCAAGAAAAGACCTTTAAGCCTGAGAGATTACCAGAATTATTCAACATCTTAGAGTTTATAAGAATATACTTTGGAAGATCCTGGGTAAAGACGACACAGTTGCCTGTGAACACTGTAGCTACTGTGACAGTACTGTGGCGTGACCAGCCAGATAACATGGAAAGGTTATTCACAAGCCTATTTAAGGATACTGTTGCCTAGAAAAAGAGAGACTGGGAGAGTGGGTAACCCTGCTGACTGCCCCGCCCTAAAGAAAATGGGGAGGAGGGTGTACTACTGGTAAGGATGTGGGCTTTGGGTTGATGGCATAGGGCCTTTACAGAATTAATAAACTGTGTGGGACCCCCCATTTTGCATAACAAGACCAGCAAATAGAGTCAAATGCCTTTTCAAAGTCTACAAACAGGACAGAGACTGGTTCAGGCACATTCCTCAGGCCCTGAAAATATAAACAAAGTGTGCGTAGATGGTCAGCACTACTTCAACCTTTAATGAATCCAGCATGGGTATCCATAGTAACGTATGGCAGGATTACATCTAAAAATTTAGCTGGGATTTTAATGTACAGCTGAACATCTGTAGTGATAAGAGATATTGGTCTATAGTTCTG
The DNA here is from genome assembly GCF_019279795.1 of Protopterus annectens. Taxonomy (NCBI): domain Eukaryota; kingdom Metazoa; phylum Chordata; order Ceratodontiformes; family Protopteridae; genus Protopterus; species Protopterus annectens. The sequence continues at coordinate 382,444,883 of NC_056734.1, read as the reverse complement.
AAGAAGGGAGTCATCTTTTCCTGACTTGGGTAAAATAGTTATTGCTGAGAAAGTCGAAAAGGGCGTTAATGGTTTGGGAGCTTTGCAAGGAGCATAAAAGGGTGGTGAGAGGTTGGGATATGGTGCCAATGTGAGAAGAATAAAATGCCATATTTAGGCCGTCTAGGGAGGGGCTTTCCCTTTGGGAAAAGATATGTCATTCTTAGTCTGCAGCTTCTTGATGGGATGGCTTAGTAAAGTCTTATGTTGGTTGGAAAGTTTAAGTAAAGTACCTTTCCTCTGAAAATTGTTAAATTCATCTAATAAACCTGAGAAGGATCTTCATTTTTATGTAAGAATTTGAAACTTGCTATAAATATGAGTAGAGTCTCTAGGGTCCCTGAAATGAACCCTAATACCAAGTTTTCCTTTGCCAAACTTTGTAGGCTAGTAGCTAGGTATTATGTGAGAATCCTGCTGCCCAGGCCTGACTTGCTGTACATTTCAGGAACAACTGAATAAGATACTGTACACACAATGGACATGTTTGTATTGTGCAGTGGTGGGGCTGTAAAATTGGGTTTGTTGACAGTGGTTCCAGAGGTCACTTATAATAAATTCTTGCAAAGAAATCCTGTCCTGTAGTGAGTCTAATAGCAGTTTTTTGGCCCTATAGCAAATTCTTTATCTTTAATTTTAATGTTTCCTGCCAAGTCTGAATTGTGATACTTGCAAGAGGATTCGGGGAAGTAGTGTTTTACCTTTTCTGCCACATAGTTGACTAAGAGTTTCCTGTTTTAAAAGGAGGAAGGCCATTTCCCAATTGCACTTTTCCTTGGTAGTGGGGTTGGGATACAGTCTGACAGAGACTGCTTCATGATCTGTACTGGGAGATGGAACAATAATTGAGTTAATTGTAACATGAGCTAGTACTGCAGATATGAAAAAATAATCAACTCTACTGCCCAGGGAAGAGTTAAAAATATATCGGGGGGAGGGGGGATATAACAATTTCCAGGTATCAACCAAGGCTTGATGATCGTATATTCCCCTAATGATCTTTTGTGATTTTATATGCATCTCACTTTTAGAGTTGGTTCTTTCCTGTACCAAGTTTAATGCAACACTAAAGTCCCCTGCAAGTATAATTTTATTAAAATCCCTCCTAGGTGTATTATTAGGCCAAACAGATCAGAAGAAATGTGTGGTCATCACAGTTAGGACCTTACACAAAGCCTGTTGTCCAAATACCTACTGGAGAAGAAAACAGCCCAAGACTGCACCTGCCATACTCATTGGTCAGTTTCTGCTGTTAGTTCCACTTTAAGGATGCTCTGACCCCTAGTACCCCTCCCAGCTTAGATTTGGAGTTAAGGCTGTGAATAATCTTTCTATCCCAAAAGGAGGATACAACCCTAGCATGTCTCTTGGCCACCTTGCTTTCCTGGCGAAAAAAAAAACAAAACATTTTTTTAACCATAATATAATGGCCTTACACCTTCATGGGGAAGACAAGCCCCTTAATGTTTAATGAAAAGAATGACAGCATATGACAAAAGTAAGAAAAATGTTTAATATGAAAACAATATTAAATTGTAATCTGTGATTAAATATGGAATTAAAACTTTATGTATACAAAGATAAATGCGTATAGAATTCTAAAAAATATGACATAGAAATAAAGTGGTGATAGTTCCGTTCCCTTTGCTCTTGTGATGTTTGGGGAACAGATATACACAGGTTGAGTCCAGCACTAGAAAATATTAACACTGGTTCCACCTAAGTATGCACTAGCACACCTGTTATTATGGAAGAAACAGTTTGCAGTGCAAGTCACAGCATTAGTAAGGACTAGCACACCTGTTATTATGGAAGAAACAGTTTGCACTGCAAGTCACAGCATTAGTAAGGACTGGTTCCACCTAAGTATGCACTAGCACACCTATTATTATGGAAGAAACAGTTTGCACTGCAAGTCACAGCATTAGTAAGGACTGGTTCCACCTAAGTATGCACTAGCACACCTGTTATTATGGAAGAAACAGTTTGCACTGCAAGTCACAGCATTAGTAAGGACTGGTTCCACCTAAGTGTGCACTAGCACACCTGTTATTATGGAAGAAACAGTTTGCACTGTAAGTCACAGCATTAGTAAGGACTGGTTCCACCTAAGTATGCACTAGCACACCTGTTATTATGGAAGAAACAGTTTGCACTGCAAGTCACAGCATTAGTAAGGACTGGTTCCACCTAAGTATGCACTAGCACACCTGTTATTATGGAAGAAACAGTTTGCACTGCAAGTCACAGCATTAGTAAGGACTGGTTCCACCTAAGTATGCACTAGCACACCTGTTATTATGGAAGAAACAGTTTGCACTGCAAGTCACAGCATTAGTAAGGACTGGTTCCACCTAAGTATGCACTAGCACACCTGTTATTATGGAAGAAACAGTTTGCACTGCAAGTCACAGCATTAGTAAGGACTGGTTCCACCTAAGTATGCACTAGCACACCTGTTATTATGGAAGAAACAGTTTGCACTGCAAGTCACAGCATTAGTAAGGACTGGTTCCACCTAAGTATGCACTAGCACACCTGTTATTATGGAAGAAACAGTTTGCACTGCAAGTCACAGCATTAGTAAGGACTGGTTCCACCTAAGTATGCACTAGCACACCTGTTATTATGGAAGAAACAGTTTGCACTGCAAGTCACAGCATTAGTAAGGACTGGTTCCACCTAAGTATGCACTAGCACACCTGTTATTATGGAAGAAACAGTTTGCACTGCAAGTCACAGCATTAGTAAGGACTGGTTCCACCTAAGTATGCACTAGCACACCTGTTATTATGGAAGAAACAGTTTGCACTGCAAGTCACAGCATTAGTAAGGACTGGTTCCACCTAAGTATGCACTAGCACACCTGTTATTATGGAAGAAACAGTTTGCAGTGCAAGTCACAGCATTAGTAAGGACTGGTTCCACCTAAGTGTGCACTAGCACACCTGTTATTATGGAAGAAACAGTTTGCACTGCAAGTCACAGCATTAGTAAGGACTGGTTCCACCTAAGTATACACTAGCACACCTGTTATTATGGAAGAAACAGTTTGCACTGCAAGTCACAGCATTAGTAAGGACTGGTTCCACCTAAGTATGCACTAGCACACCTGTTATTATGGAAGAAGCAGTTTGCACTGTAAGTCACAGCATTAGTAAGGTATGAAGTAAAAGCTAATTTCATGGCTCTGGAAAGAGAAGAAAGAATATCCAGGCTAAGCCAGTCCAATAGCTTTTTCAAACTTCTTTGCCTTTATTTGAAGAACTGGTAGGTTTTGAAGGAGGCTTTTTACGTTTAATATACTCTTCAATGCCAGCACAAGTTCCCAGTGAAAAAGGTTTGAAAGTAAAATACCCCTGAGGCTTTGATCCAGTTGGAATACTGCCCTAGCTGGAGACTGGACACCTTTGCAGTGGACTGCATGCAGGTATATGGTCTTCATCCATCTGATGAGTAAAAGATCTCTTTAATAAAAACATTTGGAATCCTGCAACTTTATTTTAATAACTGGGAGAAACTGGAAGCAGTATATAGCACTCAAGGGAAAATTAGCTATTGGGTCGCACAAGTCAGAAGTCCATAGCTCCAGTACACCCATGAGGAATGTTTTCTTTGCAAAAGTCCTTCTCTAGGATGTCATTTCTTTCTGTAATATTCAAACATCAAACTGAGAATAGCAGAAATCCTAGCACTGAACTGAACCTCGTAGAGTGCTACTGCTAAATGAGAGGCATCAGACTGTTTCAAAGCAGAGTTTTAAAGTTCTATTACTTAGTCTTTTAAGCAACTGAATGCAGTTGGTCCAAAATTATATCTTTCAGAGTTGGCTAGTAATAGTGAGTGATGCATGATTTTCAATGCCCTGGTTATAGCTACAAAAAAATCATCTGCAATAAGGATAGTATCGCTATTACAGACTGCACCATTTACTGTATAAAAGGTTCTCAAGATACTGATGCCTTTTCTGGTGCTGTGTTGAGTTTCCATAATGATAAATATGGTTGAATAATTATTTGTATTGTAACCGTTCAGAAATTTTAGTCAGTGGACAAAGGTGGGCTACTGGCCTGTAGTCAAGTGCTCCAGATAGAGAGGCTACTTTGGGTAATGACATGTTTGAATGGTGCAGCAGTAGTGCTTTGAAGGGTCATGACCTGTCAATTAGCAGCACAATGCTACTTTAAGATGGCATAGTGTAATCTGTAGATTTTAACACACTCTTTTTTTATCCAATTTTGTAAAAGTCTATGTGTATCTCTTGAAGAGATTGCCTTAAAATGAAAAGTTGAGCTGATCTCTGCTACTCAGAATCTTTGGGGAATGGGAGATCTACTGACATGTGTCTGAGGATTCAAAACTGATAGATGAAACTGACTTGAGACTTGCTATAGGTGACTGTAAATTTTTATAGACCGAAGCAAAATAAAGTGTTTGGGGAAGGGTTTGTGATAGTATTTGGGTCTGTGATGAGACTAGATAAGATTCTAATCATTTTCCAGAAGTATTTTGAAGAGGTTGCAAGTGCTTGTGGTTGTTTACGTTCCAGGTTGTATAAGTGTTTGTTTGCATTATTATGGTCTTTTACGCTCCTTCCACACTTAACATTGTTTCATTAAATTCCTGATTCTGCTGTCCGCCAGAGGCATGCCTGACCTTGAGCTTCCTCAGAGTCTGTGGGAACAGGATGTCTTATACAGTTGATAGCTAGTAAATGAAATATAATATTGATTGAGCTTGCTTTCCGGTAGAGGTGAATCTGATCTATTGCTGCTAATAGGGTGGGAAGGCTTGATTCATTTGCTTCTGACATAGATCTTAATACCATTTGGTAGCGAGTTCTTAAATTACTTGAATGGCCTGTATTAGATCACTGGACAGTGATCACTAAGGTTGTTAGAATGTCCATAAATTTCAAACAGCAGTGAGTTCTGTCAGTTGTAATGAGATACAGGAGAGCGCTTTCACTTGTGTTTGGGTTTAGTCTTGTGGGACATTTCACCAGTTGCTCTAGATTATTGAGACAGAAGTTTGCAAATAAAAATGCACCTGTAGCAAAACCTGGTACAGTAATGTTAAGGTCTTCTAAAAGTATACTGTTTTATTAAAGCCTGCAGGATACATTGTTCTTGTTCCATCAAGGTTGTACAGGAGAAATGTAAATTACCCCTTAACATATGTAGGTGAGGTTACCTAGTAAATTATGAACTGTGAGTCAACTGGGAGCATTGCAAATAGTTTGGGTGCCACACTTGATCTGTGTCATTTATAAGGAAATGTTGTTATATATGATTAATGAGGAATAATCTCCTCACAGTCAAGTTCTGCCACCAGCTGGTTCACTGTCTGTGTGGCAAACAGGGATAAGCTGTGAGATGGAATTGTATTATGTCACTTTTTCTTCCTAGGAATGTAGGAGCTTCCCACAACCCAATGCAAGGGCCAGATCTTTTCATTGTTTTTTTTCTATGATATGGAGAGCACTTTAGGGGTACATTGCTTGTTCAGTTTGTTGATGACTCCACATATGTCCTTGCTGACTACTCAGAGTCATTTAACATCACGCTACCAGTTTTTTTTATTCTCCGTGGTTTTGACTTAGTAATATGGGTTTGTACCTTAATGTAAGCAAAAAAACAGATCAGTTTTGTTTACTCGTAAAACCACTGGGATACACATCAATCCATCCACAGTACTTTTGAATGCTGTAGGACAACATGAGGAGAGCAAAATGAGATACATCAAACCTCAGAGCTAAGTTTTTTTGCAAGGCCCTATGCGCCCCTTATATTAGAGGACACCCCTACACACTCTTTACTTAATATACCTTCTCTGAGGTCACACTGTTGGTGAAACCTTTTTCCTATAGATCGTACAGTATTCGAGAAAAGTACTGTCTATGAATCGACATGAACCCAACCCCTTTAACTGGCTGTATCATAACTGTCTTCTAGCCCTCTGTAGATATGTTATACTGTCAGTTGAGCTTGGGCACAATATTACTACACTGGAGTCTTCTCCCATTGAAAGTTCCTTTTATATACTCAGCAATAAAGTAAAATTTTACATGCATGTGTGAGAGAGGCTACTAGTAAGAAAAAAAGTTTTTGTGTTTTACCAAGCCAAGTCTTGATCTCTGATATTACTAGATGAATACTACTCACATTTATTGCCATTTCTTCTGCACAATTTTCTCTACTCCTCTTCTTCTTTTGGCTGCTTCCATTAGGGATTGCCACAGCGGATCATTAGTCTGCAGAACGAGTGGCAGTAGAATTTTACTGTATCATGTTGCCAGCCTGGCACCCAACCTTCTTCAGAAGGCACACACACACACACACACACACACACACACACACACACACACACACACACACACACACACACACACACACACACACACACACACACCTAGGGCCAATTTAGAATGTCCAGTCTACCTGCTGCATGTCTTGGGAATGCGGGAGGAAATCGGAGCACTCAGAGGAAACCCATGAGAATGCAGGGAGGACATGCAAACTCCACAAGAAGAGGCTGCAGCCATGAATTGAACCAGAGAACCTCTTGCTGTGAGGTGGCAACGCTAACCTTTGCACCACTGTGCCACCGTAAAACTTCTTTACTCTTAATACTAATTTTTAGAAATCGGCAGTTTCCTTCAGTCTCCAAGCTGCACTCCCTATAGTCTTATGATCAACACAGGTGATCCAAATACTTCTCGAATTAACTATTTATTACATCAAATCTTTCCTCCCTGTTTTTTACCCTCCTCACTTAATAACCCCCATTTCCCTTCCTCCTCCACTTACACTCTACATAAAATGAAAATGGAGTTTAAAAATAGGGCAGAAGTGGAAGAGACAGAGAATAGGTTAAGTAGTAACCTAAATAACAGGAATTACTTAGAGGGGCTGACAAAGGTTAATGTGCTGCAGAATAAGGGGAATCTCACAGAACAAGATGAGGTGCAACTGCAGAGTGCTAAAGAGAAGCAAGGGAGCATCTGAATAGTATGCATGAGGTTAGAAAGGCTGCTGTTAAGAAAATGTTTTTGACAACTCCAGAGCACAAAAACATTTAGCACAATGACTTAGGTAACAGAACGTAGAAAGAGCTGTCATCAAATGTAGGGAACCTTTGAAAAGAAGAATAACCAGGTATCCTATAATGGTGTTAGAAATATTTCAGGAATTTTCCAGTAATGTTTATAAAGCAGGAGAATGTAGAAACTAAGAAAGAGCGTAAATGGAAATATTGATAGATATGCCACGATTAGACGAAGATGAGGCTCAACAACTAATAGTTAAGACAGGAGGAGATGAGATAAAAATAGCACTGTATAATCACTCTGCAGGGAAATCTCTAGGAACAGATGGTATTCCTCTGAACCTTAGGAGAGAAGAAAGTGACAAAGATTTGGAAAACTTTGTTTAATAGTATTGTAAAAGGAGGGCAAGCACCAGAATCTTAGAGGAAAGCTGTGGTAGCTGTATTACTCAAAGATGGTAAATACCTTTCACACCCAACTTCATGTAGACCCATTTCAATTTTAAATCATGATTATAAAGTGCTTATACTAGGTAAGAAAATGCCAAAGGTACTCCAGAACTGATAGAGTTTTTAAATGTATTTATGTATTTTCTTTAACCAGGTTAATTTCACTAGACGATTGACTTCTTTTCAGGAGAGACCTGTGATGGTATCTATACTACTTGGGGAATTTGGCCAAGGCATAGGGAAACTTCCACTATTCATTTTTGTAGATGCCATGAGAAGTTTTATGTCCACTTGAGCTACCACCAACTCAAGCAGATGGAACCTTAGTTTAACATCTTACCCAAACGAGGACACACTTAGAAGTGCAGCACCACCCTCCCCCCCACCCATTTATGCTGCATTGCAGTGTCAACAATCGATCTACCTGGTGGGGGAATAGAACCCACAACTTTCTGCACCAAAAGCTAGTATGCCACCTATTACACCACTGTCAGATATGGTTTGATGTGGTTTTGTGGAGGACAGGTAAACATTTGGCAACATTAATAGAAGTGTGATGCAGAGACAGCATTTGACAGAGTAAGCTGGGATTTTATGAGTAGGGCAATAGAAGCATTTGCATTCCCTGATACAATAATAGGGTTAGTTAGGAGGATAAATGAGAGATCAGAGGCAGTAATTAAGATAGGAGGATATGAGGATCTCTCCTCATGGTGGCAAATCTCTCTGTATTGCAGTATTGGCTTTTGCTAAAACTAGCACCTTTTGCTACAGCAGTTTATATTCATGGCAGAATTATTTCTGAATCCTGACCCCATCTTTTTCCGTCAATTAAGTTCAGATACGTAATAAATAGTTGGACTTCATACACATTTCATGTGCTGATGTTTGTTTTTTTTTTAACAATAGTGAAAATCTTACTTTTCCTTAAGAGCAAACCTGCAAAACCTAGTAAATAACTAAATACCAATAACTTGCCTCCTGGCAATATAAAAATCATATACTAGAAAAGGTGCAGGCAGAGTTAGTAGTCACTTAGAAAAAAGTCAGTCATGGCAATGGAGCTAAAAAAAACATGAAACAAATGATCATTACTGTTAAACAAAGCCATGATAGAGAGCTATAGAAAGGGAAGAAACTTAAGTATGGTATGGAGAGATTACAAAAAAAACATTTTGACAGCATCCCACATACATGAGGTCTGTATTATGTAATCAAAAAACGTGTTCACCGAACATGTTTTCATCGACACATAAACAACGAAAACACTAATCACTGAATGGCCACTTCAGTGAATTTTTTCCAGGGGAAAAAATTGCTTGGCCAAAGAAAAACTTTAAAACCCTACAAAATGGGGGGCTGTGCCCCCACACCCCCCTAACTAAATATACCAACTCCGAGATCACACTGCAGTGGGGAAAAGGGCTAATACCCAACGGCAGCCAAGCATTTTTTTCTCCCTGGGAAAAGATTCACTGAAGTGGCCATTCTGAGATTAGTGGGCCTACTGTTTATGTGTCAATGAAAATATGTTTGATGAACATATTTTTTTATCACATAATATAGACCCCATACATGGATTATGGAATGCCTAGAGATATATAAAATGAATCCTTACATTGATCGATAGTGATTGTCAAATCGTGGCAAACCTATTTATAACTGAGTCAAGGGTAATTTTTTATCCCAGGGATAAAAATCCAAAGGGGATAGTCCAGATTGATTCCTAGTCACCACTGCTGTTTTGCCTTGCCCTTAACCAGTTAAACTGTTCACTTAACAGACTACGCTAGTGTTACGGTTTAACTCCCAAGTCAGCCTTGTCCACAAACATGTCATCTACATTTTGTGGCTGATTTAAAGTTGTGTAAGCTATTATAATCACCTGAAAAACAAATACATACTGTTAAACCTTTCTTAGATGATGTAAGAAAGACATTTGCCCTGATAAGTTTGCAAAATTAAAATCTGTAGCAGGAAAACTGAAGCACTAAGAAAATATCAACCTGAGAGAGGAAAGTGATATAAAGAAACTTGAACAGGAGGGAGTTTATAAATATTTGGGAATATATGAAGGATCACAAGTAAAGTATGAAAAGAGATTAGTAAAGAATACTTTAGAAGACCAAAACTAATACTGAAACTGCCTTGACACCTAGGGATAGAGTTCAAGCTATAAATCAGCTTGTTTTTTTCTGATTTTAACTTACAGGTTTAGGGTGATTGTTCCCAAAAAGCATTAGATTATTTGGGCAGGAAAAGAAGAAAAATGCTTTGCAGTTATCAAATGATAGAAAAAAAAGCACTGCATGACAAAATTATATTTCTCTCATTCCAAAGTAAGTATGGGCCTGAATGAAACTGTCTATATGAATATGTCTGCAGTAGTGGGACTGCCACAATATCTGTTGATATCATCAGATCCCAACACAGCTAATGCTCTAAACCAAGAGGAAAACAAGTCTAAGATTACTTCTTTGTTTAGATTGATAGAGGCGTTTCAGAAGGAAGGAAGAATAGAAATCAGTTTGGAAGTAAATAAAAATTAGGTGGCAACAGAAAGTGCCAACAAAATAAAAACAGCAAAACTAGAAGAGAGGGAGAGAGAGAGTAATAAAACAAGAAAGGCCACAATTTTAGTGGGAAGTATAGAGTAGTCTTGGAACAAGCACATGTTGATTAAGATTTGTCTCGTGAATGGTTAAGGAGAAGCAAATTCAATCCAAAAGATGAAAGGCATCTCAAGACAGTGGACTTACATACACGCTGGTTTACAAAGTGTGAGATACAGGTAAATAGAGGTTCTTGTAATACAGAAATAAAAACAGTTGTACTTCTTGTTGCTGGTTGTGAAACACCCGTGACAGAGGATTTTATACTAAAAGGCGCAGTAGTATAGCAAAACTGATACCTTAGGAATTAAGTAAACACTACAAGATACAGGCGGTTGGAGAATCATTGAAAACATGAACCACAAAGAATTACTGGAATTGAAGAAGTTATGATTACATGGGATCATAACCAACAGTTATGAAAGTAAAATCAAGGAAATCAGATATACTAGTCAAAGAAAAAAAATATTAATCACTGAAATAGCTGCATCTGGCCATTACAGTGTCCTGTCCATCCATCCATCCTCAACCCCTTTTCTTATTTTTGCATATGGGGTCAGGGTGTCGCTTCAGCAGTGACAATCATCTCAAGCAAAGGTTTACACCCCGGGTGGCTAGCCCTGCTTCTGTAGTTCATTCATACTACTCACTTGCACACATACTCTTGTCTACGGCCAATTTGGAGTGTCCAAACCACCTACTGCATGTCTTGGGAATGTGGGAGGAAACTGGAGCACCTGGAGGACTACAGGGAGGACATGCAGACTCCACATAGAAGGCACCCCAGCCAAAAAATCAAACCAGTGAACCTCTTGCTGTGAGGCAACAACACTAACAACTGCACCACTGTGGCCACCCTTTGTACATTACCATTACAGTGTACATTGTAAAAATAAAGTAATAAATTGGAGGGTATGGAAGCTGAAACCTAGAGCAATATGGGATAAAGTAATCCACATAGTTCCAATAGTAGTAGTTGTGATGGGACTAATAAACTATTTTTAAGGACTTCCAAGATGGTTGCTCATTGAATGACAGCTTAATTCTGGCATTCCCAATGTGAAAAGTGAAACTTAGCATAGAAAGCTAGTGGACCTAGATTTCTGAGTAAATTTCAATAATTAAATAGTAAGTGCACTGCCTGGATACCAGGAAAAGAAATATAGTGGACCTGAAGGAAAATCAGCTAAAAAATGTGATGAAAAAACACTGATTGGGAAAAGTACTGTAGCTGTTAAGCAAAAAGAAGTGCAAGCTCCAGACATGACTTCCAGTAACTTTGAGGAAAGTGTAAAGCAATTGCATACAGACCTGACTAAAATAAATGAAATACTGAAGGAGTATATCAACTCAAACAATTAAAGGCTAGAAAAATGAAAGAAGCTTTAAACAGATAATCAGATGAGATAATAAAACTTCAAAACTCAGAAGATGAAATGAAAAAAGGGCTGGCTGAATATGAGACTGTGCAAGAAGAGATGCTTAAAAAAATAATAGAATTAGAGGATAGAGCACATAGAGAAAACCTAATATCTTCTGCTGTACCTGAGAAGCTAGAAGGGGAAGATCATATTAATTTCATGAAAGCACAAATGAGCCACTGGACTGGTATTAAATAAAACATATTGTTAATTGAAAGAGCACATCAGGTGTACACTCCAATCCTGGCTATGAATAAACAACCTAGACATTTAATAGTAAAAGTGCTATCTTACCAGCAGAAGGAGTTTATTCTAAAAACTGTAGCAGAAGGACAAAGTGCTAAAACTGGGAGACAACAGAGTTTTTGTGGAAAATGACTACTCATTGTACACCAGGCAAAAAGGAATGACTTTATTCCAGTATGTAGGGAATGTAGAGAAGCAGGCATGAGATTCAAGCTGCTGTATCCAGCTGTTTTCAAAATATTTTCCCAGGTGGAACAAAAACATGTTTTGATGAAGTACATGCTGAGGAAGAAAACAAAAGTTTGTCCAACAAAAAATGAGTTGTGAAACAGAAGGAGATTCTGCTTCTTGTTCTTCAGGTAATAAAGACTACAGAGTGATTGTGCCATTTAAATGTTTCCCAGTGTTTCAATGGAGAATGTTTGAGAGAGGAAAAAAGCACAGGAGTTGACTAGAAGAATCGAGAGCACACTGGAGATGAAGCAGAGACAGGGTTTGGGAGATGGAGATGAACAGGAATAGAACAATAAAATCTGGAAATATTGAACTTTCTTGGACTTTGTTAAACTTGGAGGGGATTCTAAAGCATATACCCTACTTCACGTCATTAACGTTTGGAGAATAAAATTATTAACTTGGAAATTGACAGATGTGAGTTTACAAAGAAATAATTATATTTGTGAAACAGGACAGAAAAAGAAAATTTGGAAATATTGGACTTGCTTGGACTTTGTTAAACTTGTAGGGGACTCTAAAGCATATGCCCTTCTTCATTTCATTAATGTTCAGAAAAATACTCAGGAGAGGGGCAGAGGATGGATAAAGTTAACTGTAGGTAAAACTATTTTTTTTCTTAGCAGTATTACTTAAGTGGTTCATCATTTTGTATGCATGCTATGAAGTTTTTTTTTCAGTTATTTTTAAGTGTAATGGAGAAACTAATGTAAACAGGTGCTTCTATTTATTCTTTTTGTTTATTTCTCTCTTCTCTCTTTCTCTTTGTTCAAGTTTTAAGAAATGTAGGCATTGCAATGTAAGAAAAAGAGATCTGGTGGGAAGAGCATGACACAAAAAAATAGTGTGTTTTTTCATATTCTTGCATATAGGAATGACTGGTTTAAGACCATTAGCTTTATAAAGTACCAAGTTATAACAGAAAGCAGGTAAATGAAAAAGAATATTGAGTTTTATAAGGTCTTTTTTCTAGTAAACAGTCATGTATCTGGTTCTCATGTCACTAGCAGACAATGTGATAAAGAGAAATGGCTTAGAGAAAATGGTTTCTGAAAGCATTCAAATGTTTCCCATCTGGGAGAGCTATAAAGATAAAGCAAAACCAGGCAGCACTTAATAGAATCAGAGGCTCTACTATGCGTCTTAGCATGGATAATCTTTTTTTCTGTTTAGCTCAGGTTTGTGTGTGTGGCTGTTAGTTTGGAAGTTGTGTGCCTATTAAGGGGGTGATACTTTAATATTTGAAAATGTACATATTTTTGTGTGTTATTATTAAGTTAGGTTTTAGGGGGTATTTGTGTGTGTGTGTGTGTGTGTGTGTGTGTGTGTGTGTGTGTGTGTGTGTGTGTGTGTGTGAGGGTTTTTAATAAAACAAAAAGTACTGCAAGACATGATATGGACTCAAATGGAGATGCCAAGAAACAATTGTATAAAAGATTAACCTGGCAAACAGTGCATGCATGTAACACAAACACTGGAACTAGACATTTAACAAAAAAAGCTGTTATATATAAAATGTGAGAATAATAATCCATCAATAATATGATTCTTTCTATAATGTCTTTAAACGTTAATGGTCTGAAAGATGAATATAAAAAAGAAAGAGCAGTGAACTATAATAAAAATGAAGAATGCAAATAGCTGTGTTAGAGGTGACACACTTGGAATGAACTGAACATGTGAATTTAATAACAAAAGGTTTTCAAGAATGTTGTTCAGCAGAATACCTGGGGCAAAGAAAGAGAAGAGAGCTGATATTAATTGAAAGAGGAGCTCCATCAGTAATAGAAGAAAAAAGACAATAATGCTTTGTAGTACTAAGGGGCTACTGACAAGGGAGGAGGATTACACTGGCATATATTTATATTCCACCAAAAACTGTTATAATGGTGCTAAAGAAAATGCTGGGAGAAACAATCAGCTTTTAGCAAGGAATATTACTCACAGGTGGGAACTGGCATTTAATTTGCATCAGTGAAGATATGTCCAGGGGGTCCAGAAAGGGAAATATAACAGAGGAGGGTAGATTTTTAAAGAATTTTTGAACATATTTGGTATGGAAGATGTGAATTCAGTACTAAGAATTAGGAATGAATTTACATATTATTCCCCAAGATAGAAAAACTGGGCTAGGCTGGACACAATTTACATTTCACAGGAATGTGTGCATTTCATTGAAATCTTGATACACATCGAATAACTATTTCAGATCATGCGCCAGTATTAACTAAAATAAAAACACAGGGTAATGAAATGAAAATGAGACACTGGCACTTTCCCACCTATCCATTGACAAGAGAGTAATTTAAGAAATGGGTAATGAAAATTATTCAGGAGCTAGTACAGAAAATCAAAACTACTTCTGAGAATATAGCTAGGGAGTGGGATAAAATTAAAGTGGAATTTAAAAATAGGTTGGAGGTAAAAGAGAGATATGGTTAAGAAGTAAAAATTATTTAGAGGAATTGACAAATACTAAAGTGTTGCAACTAGGGGGGATGTTACAGAACAAGTAGAGAAGGAACTACAGAATGCTAAACAGAAAATAATTACCTAGATAATATGCATGAGTTGCTGTTAAGCAACTGTTTTTGATAACTCTAGAGCACAAAAACTTTTAGCACAACAACTCAGGCAACAGAAAGTAGAAAGGGCTGTCACCAAGCTTTGGGAGCCCATAATAAGGATGATAACAATGGATCCTGTAGAAGTATTAGAAATGTTATGGAAATTCTATAAAAGTCTGTATAAAGCAGAAAAATATGTAAATCAAGAAAAAAGTACAAATGGAAATGTTTATGGAAGAATTAAATATGCCAAGGTTAGGGGGAGAGGAAGCTCAATTACTAGCAGTTAGGACAGAAGGAGAGAAAATACAAATGGTGCTATATAACCAATCTACAGGAAAGTCCCAAGGAATGGATAGTATACCTGTAGACGTTTGGAAGCTAGGAGGGGAAAAACTGATAAAGGTCTAGAAGGTTTTGTTTAACAGTGTTTTAAGAGGAGGAGAAGTACCAACATTGTGGAAGAAAGCAGTAGTAGCTGTAATACCTAAAGAGGGAAAGATCCATCAGATCCAGCTTCATACAGGCCCATTTCAATCCTAAATCATGATTATAAAATGTTTATGTCTGTAATGGCAAAAAAATGGCAAAAGTGATGCCAAAATTGATAGATATGGATCAGTGTGGTTTTGTGGAGGGGAGGCAAACATTTAACAACTTAAACAGAACAGTGATGATACAGAGGGAAGCAGAATGTAAGAAAATACCACTGTTGCTGCTTGGTCTTGATGCAGAGAAAGCATTTGATAGAGTAAGCTGGTATTTTATGAGCAGAGCAATGGAAGCATTTGCATTCCCTGATAAAATTATAAAGTCGATTAGGAGGATATATGAAGCACTGGAAACGAAAATTAAAGTGGGTGGGTTCCTCTCTGATCATCTCTGCTTGAGCAGAGGATCCAGGCAGGGGTGTCCTCTCTCCCCTTTTTATCTGCATTATATTTACAACCACTAGCAAAGAAAATAAGAGACTTAGAAATTCAAGGATGTAATTGGTATGGTAGTCAAGAAAAGCTGGCTGTATTTGCATATGACATTATTTTATACCTGACAAAACCAGTAAGGGACATTACAGTGCTTTGGAACATATTGGGACAGTTTCAGACCTTTTTGTGATACAAAGTTAATGAAGCTAAAACAAAAGCAGTAGAGATAAATTATGTACCCACATATGAATTGGTTCAGCAATATCCATATTTATGGGGATATGATAAATGGAGTATTTAGGAGTATGGATTAAAACTTATACCAGTGTGGCAGCTAAGGGTATGTGAGAAGAGACTAAACAAAAAACAGTACAAAAACTAGAAAATGGAAGATTTGTTATGTTCATATTGATAGTAAGAAACTGTTTTTAGTCCCTTTGGTCTAATATACTGGTCAGATATATTTTTATCAACCAGAGGAGACGTTGCGGATAGCAATTAATAAAGAGCTGAAGGATTTTATCTGCGAGGGGAAGATGGCAAGAGTCAACTGGGATAAGTTTATTCTTCCAAAAGAATAGGGTGGAGTGGGATTACGCAATCTGAAGGGGTATTTCAGAACAACACAGTTAAGGCTCCTATACATAGCACAAGCTGAAAACTATAATTAAAAATGGAAAGAGATGATGAAGAAATGGGGGGGGGGGGCTGAAGTAACCGGGAGTGAATGGGATTTTGGATGTTGACCTCTAAGAGCAACAACAATAATCAATACAGAATATTAGCATAAAGTAGCAGAAGGTCTTCTAATAACGAAGCCAATGCAGGAATGGAGAAAGGAGATTCTGCCAATAGGGATGACTGAAATTAGGGATACAGGCAACAGGCAAGAGGGGTGGGAGTATATTGGAGAAAACAAAGGAGCCAAGGTGTTGGGAGCAAATAACTAGAGCGGGAAAGGTAATAGAATGGGAAGAAGCCAAGAACTTATTTGGACTGCAGGCTAGAGATTGCCTTCCATGTCAAGGACGAATATCAGAGTATAGGCAAAGAGAAAGAAAGATAAATAAGGATGAACTAAATGAAAGACAAACACTGGTAGTGTTTTAGTAGAATCTAAAGCAAAAGTTGCTGTTAAGAAAGGAATAATTAGTAAAGCATATAAAATATTGCATGACAAGTATAAGAATCAATCAGAGGAGGTTAGGAAGGATTGGGAAGAGAGATTAGATAAGCAATTCACAAATAAACAGTGGGGGATATATGTATTTCTCCCAAATATGCAACAAAATCTAGAAGATTTAGGATCTTTGCCTGGAAGTGTTTACATAGGTATTTTTATACTGCAAGCAGACTTCAAAGAATTTTTCCTCAAGTAGACAGCAAATGTTGGAGTTGTGGTGATGACGAAACAGGTAACTGGGAACATATTTTCTAGGGCTGCAATATGTTTGCATACCTTAAGGATAAGAATAGAATGAGGCACCAAAGTTACACACTGAAACTATCCACACTGTGGATAGTTTCAGTGTGTAACTTTGGTGCCTCATTCTATTTTTATTGTTGCAGTTTTGGCACCTCAGTGTACCTGTAGCCATTTGAGATTTGTTTTCCATACCTTAAAGATACCCTGCAGACTGCTCTGTCAGAGATGCTGGGTGAGCAAATTGGAGTAAGTGGGGACATGGTTTTTGAGCTGTGATACAGAATTGGACATAGTAAAGCCTTGCTGAGTTTAGTTATGATGGTTGCCAACTGAAAAAATGAATCCAAAGTCTAAACTAACTTTACTAGAAGTAGTGAGGATAGTAACAAAGATTAAACAACTGGAATTGGGATCTTTAGAAAAGGGTAGGAGCAAATTACATAGGAAAAAACAGGAAATGTGGGATCAATGCATGCAGAGCAGGACCAAGGTTTAAAAGAAGGCAGGATATGAATGAGGTATGTAATGGTTGACTAACAATGATTGGATATGTTAAATGTGATGTATAATGTTTGCAGCTACAGTTGTGTTGCCACGTTGTGGATGTATATTGATTGCAACTGAGATTGCATCACTATGCTTTATTTTCATTTATGTAAATGTAACATGGTCTGTGCCATACATGATAATTTAATAAAGATGTTTCTTGTTTAAAAAAAAAATAAAGAATTTTTAAGCATACTTAAATATGGTCCCAATACATGTAACTCGAATTGCATGAGGAAATTCTTGATAACAGAAGAGCAGTTTTGTCAAACATCAATGACTGAGACAATACCAATTTCATGAACTTTAATTTTGGAATGACTCAGGAATAGGGTCCATTCCTGTTATAGTATTAGAAACCCAAAATGTGGATCCATTAAAAAAGAGACATAAGAAACATTTTTATAAAGTATCAGAAAGTATGATGAGACCTATGCTAGCTCAGGAATGGATAAAGGAAGATGTTAAGTTGTCAATCTCGCCTTCATTCTTGCTGGATGGGTTCGGAGCCGATCCTCGGCTCCGACTCGGCACTTGCTTTAGCTTAGGAACTCCTTTTACCAGCTCGAGGCAACCCTATATCCCATGATGCAAGGCGGAACTACCTCAGATCTCGTTTGCCGCTTAGCGAAAGAGGTCTCCTTTACCAGCAGAGGTAAGTGAATTTCTTGTCAAAGAAAGAGAAGCTTAGTTAGTATTTTTATTTCCCCTTTTTTAGTCATAGTGTAGTCTGTAGTGAATACAGCCCACCCTATTCCCTTGTTTTCAAACTTTTATAACTCCTTTTTAAACCTTAGTGTAAAGTTTTAGTTAGGCCTTAAACCCCAGTTGTTAATCCCTTCCTGTGTGTTGTGTGTAGGGGATTAATTTGTGTGTTTGTTGGGGTTTGTCTGTGTTTCTTCCACCTAGGATATGTCTAGGGAAGGCAAGGTCTCAGGCTTCAGGAAGTGTGACTCGTGCTGTCAGAAAATGTCTCTGACAGACGGTCACACTTCTTGTGTTTATTGCCTGGGGCCTTTGCACCTGCAGGACTCCTGTGCTTTGTGTCACTCCTTTAGCCAGAGAGTCCTGCAGGAAAGGAGGAACAAACTTATCCTCCATGGCTTACTTAAGCCAGAAGGTTCTCCCTTGAAGGCAGGGTCTGGGAAACCTTCTAAGCCACCGAAGGCTCAGGCTTCAGTATCCAAGCCTCCTCCGGTGGCTCCGCTCCGGAGCGAGATCGGCTCTGGCTGGAACCGATGTATCTGCCTCGAAGGTAGTGGGTTCGGTGCCGGCTGGCTCCGATACCTTATCTACTGTAGCCTTGTCGGCTCCGGCTGGAGCCGACACTTTATCCAGCATCGGAGCCGAAACCTCGGCTCCATCTGGAGTTCAGGGACCGGCTCCGATGGCTCCGTCCGAAGAGATCTCAGTCCCTTCTACTGAGTATCCACTGCCCGGGTCTCCTCTTTGTCGGAGCGGAGCCATCGGAGCCGATCTTCGAGATCTTCCAGGCTGTCTGACCACGACTTGGAGAGGGTGGTAAGCAGGCTGTTGAAGTCTCAGGCACTGGCCCAAATGCTCCATAGCCCGTCTCATCAGACTTCGCCTATAGGCTCACGCCTTGAACTTCCTCCTCCGACTCCACATCGCAGTTTGGAGCCGGAGCTTCTCGGCACAGCGACTGTTTGGTGCTGGAGCCGATACATCCTTCGGCTCCGTCATCCTCGGCTCCGATCTCCTCCTTGAGACCTTCCTTGAGGGATCCGTCGCCGCTTTCCCTTGTCGGCTCGAGGGGGCTAGTGGCATCAGGCCCTTGTCCGACCCGCTCTCCTCTCGGGCTTCGCTTTGGTAAGCTCGGAGCCGACATCGGCCTCGAGCCTTCCCTCTCAGTGGAGCCGGGCATTCCTGTTTCTCGAGCGGGATATTCCGCCTCCCGGGAGGGAGCCTTTGAGGTGATGAGGAGTGTCCTGGCCTCTGAGCCTGGTCAACAGTCCATCCCTCTAGCTCCTCCCTCATCAGTGCCTGCAGACGCCTCTTGCCAGCCTCTTGCTCTCAGGCTCAGGGATCCATCGCCCCAGGTTTCCCCATTGGGAATTTCCTCCTCTTCTGAGGTTTCTCCTGATCCTGCAGGGGAACCCCTCGAAGAGGACGTGTAAGAGGAAACACACAGACTCCCCTGAGTCTACTACATCTGATACCGCTTAGATGAGTCGGAGGGTTCCCCACGATCCCCTCTGAGGATGTCTCCTTTTCAGACATCCTTGAGCTCCTCAAACAGAGGGGAATTGGCCCTCCATTGACCCCTCCGAGGATGAGTCGGTATACCTGGAGGCTTTGGATCCCGACCCTCCACCTCCTGGGTGTCTCCGCCTTCGACCCACTGATGCAGGTAGTGGCTCGGAAGGCGGGCAGCTCCAGATTCTGTGGAACCTGTCCCCAGGAGACCATCCAAATTCATCACGGCCCCTTCGACAAACAGTTCCTTTCCAAGGGTGTCTCTGTGGATGCTATGGTGGTGGCGGCCACTAAGAAGGAACTGGCGGATCCTTCAGTACCTGTCCATCCTCCTAACAAGGATTCTAGGACCATGGACAGGTATGGAAAGCGGATGTTTTCTTCAGCGACCTTTGCTATGCGTTCGCTGAATTATCTTTGTCACTTCACCAGGCTTCAACGAGATGTTCTCAAGGAACTGGGTGAAGTAGTCCAGGATCTTTCTGCTGCTGGGGCTCAGGAAAAGATTGCCTCGCAGCTTGCAATCCTGAATTCCATATCTAACTCCTCCATGCGGCTCATATCCTATGCGGCTGATGGAGCGAGCAGGGCCGCAGGCACAGGAGTTGCTTTTAGACGCCAAGCCTGGATGCGGCTTTGTAATTTTGCGGACCCCTTTAAGGCGTCCTTCACTAATACCCCCTTTGATGGTTCGGCTTTGTTCGGACCTCAGGTGAAGGATACCTTGACCAGGTGTGAGCAGGACGGTAAAACTCTTTCTGCCGTTGGAGTCCAGTTTTCCACTCCTTCTAGACCATACCCCAAGGGTCAGAAGGGGGGGGAGATGTGGTCCCATAAAGCCCAAGGAGCTACACCGGACACACGTGGTCAGTTTACCCCCAGAGGCAGAGGGGGTAACAATAATAGACGCTGCCCTAGAGGCAGGGGGGGTCCTCAGAACCTGGGCAACAGGGAGTCTCTTCCTGAGAAGCCCTTTCAGCACCCCTGAGGTGTTGCCCGACTGTCCACCCTTGGAGGCAGTCGGGGGAAGGATTTCGCTGTACCCAGTAGCCTGGCAATCCCTATCTCAAGAGATGTGGGTACAGTCGATCATATCCGAGGGTTACAAAATCCCCTTCGAAAGGTTGCCCAGACCTCTACAATCCCTTCCAGACATCTCACCCGGTCAAAGGGATTTGGCAGAACAGGAGGTTTCAAAGCTCCTAGAAAAAAGAGCCGTCCAGACTGTGCCGGCAGACCAGGTAGGATCTGGCGTCTACTCGAGATTCTTTTGGTCCCTGAAAGGACGGGAGATTGGAGACCAATATTAGACCTGAGCAATCTAAACAGATTTGTCAAGAAGGCAAGATTCCGGATGGTCACGCTTCATTCCATTCTGCCCTTTCTGGGCAAGGACAACTGGATGTGCTCTATAGACCTTCAGGATGCGTACTATCACATAAAGATTCACAGACGCTCCAGAAGGTTTCTCCGCCGCTAGGGACCAGTCATTACCAATTCAGAGCACTGCCCTTTGGCCTCACTTCAGCCCCCAGAGTGTTTACCAAATGCATGGCAGTGGTCACAGCTCATCTGAGACGTCAAGGATTCCAGATGTTTCCCTATTTGGACGACTGGCTCCTCTCCGCCACCACCAAGTGTCAGCTTCTTCAGTCCAGAGACTACACTCTACAGCTTTGCAGGAGTTTGGGAATTTCAGTAAATTTCGAAAAAATCTTCTCTGCTGCCTTGCCAATCTATCACCTTTATAGGCGCAGAATTAAACACCGTCAAAATGTTAGCCAGACTAACAGATCAAAGAATTCTGGACATCCAAAATTGCTCGCTTCTATTGCAAAGCAACAAGATCAAAGCCAGGTTTATACTGAAGGTTCTAGGTCTTATGGCTGCGGCCATTGTTCTTCTACCACTGGCTCGCTTCCACATGCGTCTTCTGCAGTGGATGCTATTCACGCAGTGGTCGTACCACAGTCTCCCGATGAGGCACGAAATCTTGGTAACACAGTCGTGCCGAGCTCATCTGAACTGGTGGATATCTTCCCCTCTTCTTCATCAGGGCCGACCCCTTATTCCCGCTCCTCCAGTTGCCACAGTGACGACGGATGCCTCTCTGATCGGGTGGGGGCATTATCAGGGCAGGATGGTCCACGGGATGTGGCAACCCATAGAATACCATCTGCACATAAATGTCCTGGAGATGAGAGCAGTGCTTTTAACGCTGCAAGCCCTCAACGACTTTCTTCCCACGGGACTATTGCAGTACAAACGGACAACATGTCCGTAGTCTGGTACATCAACAAACAGGGCGGACCAGGTCCTATCCGTTATGTCGAGAAGCTCTCAGACTTTGGCAATGGGCGATCTCTTCTCAGCGGTTTCTGATAGCAATGCACATCCCCGCAGGTCCAACCTATTAGCGGACAGGCTGAGCAGATCCATTCTGATGCCTCAAGAGTGGTCTCTCAATCAATCTGTAGTGGATCAGATTTTTCTGAAGTGGGGCACTCCTTGTTGCGATCTTTTGCTACTCCTCAAAACAACAAGTGCCCCGATTTCTTCACTCTTTCCCTTCCAGGCCAACCCCTGAGAGACTCTCTAACCCAGGATTGGCCCCGGGACTTCTGCACGCTTTTCCTCCTTTCCCTTGATTCCACAAGTCATTCAGAAAGCCACCGCTTTGAGAGCCAAGTTGATCCTCATTGCCCCATATTGGCCTCGACAAATTTGGTTTCCGCCTCTGCATCGTCACCTTCTGGTGCAGCCCTGGCATCTGGACCCAGTTCGGATCTCTTGATCCACCAATCGGGTCAGCAGCACCGGGCCATTCATTCTCTCAACCTCACTGCTTGGTTGCTCCACTTCCTACCCTAGCCAGGCTACCGATGATTTCGGACTCAGTCAGAGACATTTTAGTGTCTTCCTTGAAGTCGCCCACTAGGACTGTTTATGCTAGCAAGTGGCGGCGTTTTCTATTTGGGCAAATTCCAGAAATATTGACCCCTTTACTGCTCCTGTACATTCGGTTTTAGATTTCCTGGCGGAGGTTTTCATTCAGGATCCTCGTCATCTACAGTCAAAGTACAACTGGCTGCTATTTCTAAGTATCATGTTGGCTTGCATGACAATAATATTATGTCTCATAGGTTATGCAAGGCCTTTCTGAGAGGAGTTTTCCTCCTAAAACCACCTATAAAGCATCCTCCTCCGCAATGGGATCTAAACTTAATGTTGGCATCCTTGATACTACCTCCCTTCGAACCGTCTGCTTCATGTTCTTTGAAGTTATTGACCTGGAAAACTATATTTTTACTGGCTGTCACGTCTGCAAGAAGGGTTTCCGAGATTCAAGCTCTCTGCATTCGTTCCCCTTATTTGGTCTTTCATAAGGACAGGGTATCATTAAGAACTAACCCTTCCTTTCTTCCCAAAGTCGTATCTCAAACCAACATTAACCAATCTATAGACCTACCAGTCTTTTTCCCAAACTATTCGACAGAGCTGAACAGAAACTGCATTTTTGGATGTCCATCGTCAGCTCAGGTACTATTTGCATAGAACTAAACAATTCAGAAAATCGGACCAATTATTTGTCTCCTATGCAGAAAACAGGATAGGTCTTCCAGTATCTAAAGTGACCTTATCCAGATGGTTGACTTCCACTATTTCCTATGTGTACTCTCTCAGAGGCAAACAGCTATCTTCTAAGCCAAAAGCACATTCAACCAGGAGTCTATCCACTTCTGCAGCTTTTCAGGATAGACTACCCATTGATACCATTTGTGCAGCAGCTACTTGGGCCACGCCCCATACCTTTGTCTCTCATTACAAGTTGGACTTGGCCTCCAGAGATAGGGCCAGTTTTGGTTCCACAGTTCTCAAGAGTCTGTTCCATTGAGCCACCCGGGATACAGGTGCTAGGACGGTCCCATCCAGCAAGAATGAAGGCGAGATTGACAACTTAACATTTAGAAGTTATGTACCTACCATAACGCTCCATGTTAGTTGTCTTCTCGCCTTCTTTCTTGCCCTCCCTCCTTCCCCTGGCCTGGACAGATCTTGAAGAGTTCCTATTAGGTTGTTTCCTCCGGAGCCTTCATATGAGGACTTCTATTAGGAACTGGTGTTCCTAATTATGTCAGGATAGTCTTTAGCAGGGTAGGTTAGCTACCAAACGAGATCTGAGGTAGTTCCGCCTTGCATCATGGGATATAGGGTTGCCTCGAGCTGGTAAAAGGAGTTCCTAAGCTAAAGCAGTGAGTCGGAGCCGAGGATCGGCTCCGAACCCATCCAGCAAGAAAGAAGGCGAGAGAAGACAACTAACATGGAACGTTATGGTAGGTACATAACTTCTAATTTTACCAATAGGTATGTCTCAAGTAAGGGTATAAAAACAGTCAATAGGAGGCTGGAATGTCATTAATAAAATCTGAAAAGGAAAAAGGTATTGGGAGCAAATAACTCTGGAGGGAAAGATAATAGAAGGGATGAGGCTAAGCAGAAGTTTGAACTGCAAGCTAGAGACTGGCATCCCTATCAAGGATTGCTAACAGAATATAGGGAAAGAAAAAGGGATAGTGGAATTCTACATGAAAGACCATCTTTGGTACAGTGTTTAGTTGAGTCTAAAGCAGAAGCTACTGGAAAAAAAATTAGTAGAGCATCAAATATTGCATGATAACTATTAGAAGTTAGAAAAATTTTGGAAAATATCCTTTAAACTGTTTACAAAGGGACAATGGGATGAAATTTGTAAGGCTCGCCTGTATGCTGCAAAGTCTAGGTGGTTTAGCATTTTTGCTTCAAAGTGTTTGCATAGGTATTTTTATAACTCAAGTAGACTTGACAGATTTTTCCTCCCCTGGTAGATTATAAATGCTGGAGGTGTAATGGAGTTTAGAGGTGTAATTGGAAATATTTGCGGGAGTATAGTGAGTTTGCAGATTTTAAAAATGCCCTACAGAGTACTCTGTCAGTAATGTTGGGGGAACAAATGGTTGCAATCAAGGAAGTGATTCTTTTTAGCTGGGATATAAGATCTGAATTGCATAGATAAAGTAAGGCCATATTAAGTTTAATGTTATTGGCTGCTAGAAAAGCTATTATCAGAAAAAGGAAATCAAAATCTATTCTAAACATGGACTAAGTTCTGAATATTTGTCAAAGAGATTAAAGAACAGATGGGATGTTCATAAAAAAGGAAGAAACTAATTTCATAGGAATAAATGGAATTTTTGGGAGTAATACACAAATAATAATATTCAGGAGGAGGAGTGAAGTTTAATGGAATTCAGAAACTGAGCACATAAAGTAGTGTTCAAGTGAATGAAAGTCATTAAAAAGCAAACCTATGTATACTGTCTATTAGTAACAATGGAAATGGTTATGTTTGTTTTCTTTTCTATTAATGTTTGTAAACCCATATTCCAGATTAAAATATTATGATGATTTAATAAAGATGTTTAAAAATGACTGCTGTTTTTTTTTATCAGCACAGTATTCAATTTTGGTAGGCTAACTCATTCTGTTGTAATACTTTATCACTTTGATATGCCATATTTTATAGTATACCATTGCAGAATGCTGCATCAGTGTATCTCTACATTGTATAGCTATCATTTGCCACATTAGCATAGTGCACCACTATGGAGTGGTATATCTTATCAGCACTCTGTGCCACTATGATATGCTACATAATATCAGTTCACTGTACCACTGTAATGTACCACATCCTTATATCAGCACAAGTTGCCACTGTGATCAGCCTTATTATACTAGTACAGTATACCACTGTGGTATGCCACATCAGTGTATCTGAATAACATACCATAGTGGTGTGCTCTATCTGTATAATAGTGTACAGTACACTGTGGTATGCTGTATCACTGTATCAATACAGTGTGCCTCTGATGTGCGCCACATCAGTATGCCATTGTGAAGTGATGCTCTAGTATGTGAGTGCAGTACACCATGCTGGTGGTCCACATCAGTTTACTGATATTGTGTAGCACTATGAAAGTTTAATTTGTCACTAAATTGTGTCATATCAGTACAGTGTACTAATGTCTCATGTCACTGTAATATAGCTTACATGTGCAGAGAGTTCCTGCAATACAACAATACACTGCGCTACTGTGATGATAAATCACTGTATATGTACAGTGTATTACTGTGTTTTTCCATATAATTATATATATATATATATATATATATATATATATATATATATATATATATACATATATGTATATATATATATATATATATATATATATATATGGGTCTACTGCTTTACATCAAAAATACACTTCTTCGAAATAGAGCAGTAGACCCTACACTTCAGCTAAAGTGCACTTCAACAAAAGTGCACTTTCGCTGAAGTCTAGTTCCCTGGGCTACCCCCCCCAAAAAAAACACTAAAACATCTTTTCGCAGGGGGCAAGTCCCCCTGCACCCTCCACACCCCTCTACTTAAATATACCAACTCCCAGATCGCACTACAGTGGGGAAAAGGGAATATTCTCATTCCGTGCTGTAGTGTGACTGCTGAAGTCAATGTTCAAAGTTTCATTACTTCGAACAAGTGGACTCGGTGAGTGGGGTTCGAAGTAGTGAAACTTCGAACATATGCACGGATCCCATATACACACACACACACACACAAACACACACACATACACACACACACACACACACACACACACACACATACACACACACACACACACACACACATACGTATACGTAAACTTATACAGTCACAGTGTACCAGTGTGGTGTGCCACTTTATTGTTCATAGAGAAATACTGTGCCTTGTCACTTTAGCAGAAAAAATAATGCTGTGATGTATCATGTCACTGAATCATATGGTGATGTGTTTGTATACAATACTAATATGTATGAAAGTTCAGAATGTTATTTAAAGATCAGCTTGCTATATCTATAGAGAAATGACTGGCAGAACTGAATCAAGGAGACTAAGCAGGGCTATCCTTATCACACCCTAGTAAACTGTATTATCTTAGTCATTCCACTGTGGGACATGCAGTATTATTACTTGTTGCATGACTTAATAATGCATATATTATTTGCATGCATAATTTGAATTCCTTATTAAATGCGTGTTTGTTTTATTCGTCTATTGACCAGATAATCCTACCCGGTATAACTGTTACTTTACAGGGGTGATCCAGGAGAGCTACCTGGCTAAGTGACTTGCTCAGTCATACAATAGGCAAATGGAGGTGGAGGGAAGCAAACCCTGTACTCTGACCCAGGACTACAAGAAAAAGCTCATTAACAGCTCAGTCTTAAATCTACATTAACTATCATAGATTATGCATTCACTGCTTATTGTGGCTGCTTATTACTGGCATCAAGAACTCATATTTATTGTAGTCTTATAGGAGATGATCAAAATGCTTTTGAAACACTGTAATTGGTGCTCCAGTTAAAATGATACAAGATGTTATTTCTGGAGTTCTCACAGTAAAATAGGTATGCTAAGAAAATTATTTTTGCTAAATAAAAAGAATGAATTTAGGAAAGTAAAACTCTTTCTAATCTTTTCTGTAGGATTAGAAAAATGTTTGTACAACTGCAGTAAAGTGGGAAGCTTAGTTTACAGAAAGCTTCATAAGAGGTTGTAAAGGCCAAAAATTCATAACATTTGGAAGATAGTTTGAATAATCTTCTTACTGAAGTGTTTTTTGTCCAGTGTGCTGAAAAGATAAGTTCAGATATTCCTGTAGTGCTACCATGGAACAGGAAAATCAGGTGGCAGAATATACTGCTTGACCTGTAAAGCCACGGAAATCTTCTCTTTTACCCATAATGTTAAAACATCAACAGTTATCTGTGATTTCATGCTTAACATGAAAATAGCATGAGCATACTCTTATATAACTTGGCACTGTTAGTTCCAATTTATGTAAAGGCCTAATCAAGAGAAACACATTCACTGGCATGTAGTCCCCAGCAGCTAAGATTTTATGTACAAAGCAGCTTCATCATACCATTATAATATATACGTTCCCGTCTTAGCTTCAACTCCCTGTGTATCCCTCAGGCAAAGGAAAATAGATCTTTAACAAACCACTGACAGAATGATTCAAGCAAAGATGGTGATGTAGTCAGCCATGTCACAGCAGAATGAATTTTTGAAAAAACTCTGAAACACATAGCTGCGTATCACAGAATATGTCCAAGAACCCCAAGAAAGAATTCCACCAACTTCTGTAACTGACACTTTAACTACATGTAATAAAGCAGTGAGCAGAATCAGAAAAGTTTAGAGAAATTTAGGAAATTATAGCTTTAGGGAGACATCATTCAAATTTTGCTAGAGGTGTCAAAACCTTTGTAGTGTTTGCTATATCCCACAATTTAGATATGCAAGGATCTTTAAAGTGTTTCATGTTAGCATTGTTGAAGTAACTACTAAACGGTTTCCATGCGGCAGAGGTATTTATATTTTCTAACATCTGCATTTTTTACATTGTTTACCAATGTGTTTGTGTTGGGGTATTATTGACTTATTTGCACGGTACTTGGAAAGATGACTATGTGCACACCTAAGGTTGTAAAGAGATGAGTGTATTTTTTTTACCTTAGTTGATTACCTGTATTTTTTTTTATTTTATTTTAGTTTTGATCTGTAGTTCCTTTACTGGTCACAGGCTGGTTAGAGACCATTATTATATTTTGCTGCCTACCTCCACTGAATTGCCTTCTATCTTTATTGGTAGTATAGACTGAGCAGTTGAGGGCTGATATCTGTTGTACTGCGTGTGACAAAGATTGTTTTTGTTATGCCTTAGTATTGTCTATTGCATGACCTGCACTGCATTAATGCTGAGTAATAAGTACAAGGAAGCAGTTTTGGGCTTCCTTCGTGGATGGCTGGTGGGTTCTGAGTGTTGCCTTTTTTTGTGCTTGTTGCCTCAGGAAAGTCTCTAGCAGAAAAGAAGGCAGACATGCAGTAAGCAGGCTTATATCCACACCCCATCTCTCAAGTACGTTGAACATGCTAATAGCCAGTACGTCAAGGTGACTGGGAAGCTAGTCAAACCGTGTTTGCTGGCAGCACTGCTGGATGTTGTGTGCGTGACCTTCATTCACCATCAGGTTTGCGGCACAGTTGTATTAACAAACCAAACTCGAGTGTTTGAAAGATGTAGTTTTTGAGAACATAAATCTTTACATTTATATGTTGGAAGTTTTTGAATATGTACATAGGAATCTGCATAAGCCAAAATAGTAAATGTTATTTTGAGATTAATGCACCCTTTTTTATATGCAAGACATTTGCTTTGCCTCTGTTTGCTTTCTGTATGTTGTGTATAACTGGCCATCCAGGAAATGACATCCTTATAAAGAATGCCATCATCCAAGAACAAGTATTGGTTGTAAAAATTAACTTTTAAATGGCTTACAGTAAAAAGAATAACTATTGTTAATATTTGAGCCTTCGGCCTTGGTCATGGCTGAAGAGGTTCTTTGGACCATCCACTAACCCAGTTCACAAATAAGTAAAAGAAACATTTTACATTTTTTGTATAGTAGAAAAACAGGGCTGGATTCCCAGAAAGTTTACAACCTTGCCCAAGGTTACAGTACTGGCAACAATATTGCTGATACCAAAAGAAGGCTTTCATGTGGCATGTACCACTGTAGAAGCATACAAGCCTTTTCATATTCTCATGCCCTTGTACCTCATTACAAAACACTGTAAACTGAAAATTTTCCACACTTCCCTGGATGTAGAACTTGAAGCATGTCTAAAATGTCAGATGTGCCATTTTACTATAGAAACGTTTTATTTGGACTACTGAGAGAAGTTAAGTAACCAGGAAAGACATTGTGTTATTTTATCATAAGATTAACTCCTAGTAACTGTTTAGATGTAGCTGTAAGGCATCTGTCTTCCACTATCTGGCTGCTAATCCCCTCCATACTTCATCCATATCTTCATTGGTGCTGGGCTTCCATACACTGTTACACATGACGGCAGTACGTAACACATCTGCAACTGTCTGCACCTGTGTTCAGTGTTCTCTGTGCATTTGTCAACAATGCACACAAGATGGCAGAACTGTGTTGCTAAGTCTAATGTAACAGCAGCTAAGTAAGCTCATCTGCAGTGAGTCAGCCAGTGGTAGAAGTGATCTGAAGTGATCGTGTTAAACATAAGCAGCCCTTCTGCTATCACTACACAGTAGAATATATCCTTTTACTTGTTATTTACTTGGGGAAGATGGAATGTTACACATCTTGCATATGCCAACAGGGATAAACCATCTGATTTTGGAATGCAAGCAATGCAGCTCATACAGGTATTTCATGTGATATGTGACGGAGGACTTGTTGAATGGACATGGTATGTTTGGGAATGTGATTCAAAAACATGTAGGAGAGACTTGCTAGTCCCAGTTGCTGAGCGGTGAAACCACATTTTGCAGCAAGCACCATTTCCCCATTGTGCCCATCTTCTTCTGACAGTGACTGCAGTGACAGTGATCGTGATACACATAGATCATGGAGTGAGAAATGAACTCTCCGTGCTGCTGGTTTTGCACTATTGCTGCTGCTTTCCTGTCCTTTCAGCAGGGTAAGTGACACTCAGTGGCCAATAGAGGATGTATGTAATGTTCTTCAACTTTATTGATCCTGTGTATCATGCCTTATCATAACACAGTTTGTGGCTTCCTCTCAACTTCCCATTTCCCACAGTCATGAGTACAGCTGTCTTTAGTAAGGCATTATGCATAAACAGTTAGCCTGATTGGTGTGTCATCGTTTGTAATCTCAGTATTCCACACAGCAGGACATCTATGGGTTGTGGAACAGCCACCATGGTTAGTAGTAAGGGATGGTGTCCTATAATCGGGTATTTGAGCAGTTCATGTGGCCTCTTAGTCTTATCTTTACCTGTTGTGTCTGCTCATTTTTATTTATTGTGCTTTTTATGAGGCAGAAGTTTTTCTGAATAGTAGGCATATGTTATGCTGTCTTGACCTTCTGAAGTCTGGCCCTTAGAGTCAGTGAAAGAAATTCACATTTAATGACAAAAATATCTCTCCCGCCCTCTCTCTCATTTCCAAAAAATATCAAGTGTTCTGAAAAGGGAGACTAAGAAATGGCACATTCCTCAAAGAATATTTAACCTGGAATTAAAAGGACATTCCAGTCCTTCAAGGCATATGATATCTCCTTAAAAATACAAGAAAAAGTATTATTTCTTGTGCTTGAACAGAAAATTCTCTCTGAAACATACCTTTACTTTTCCTAATGTCTAGAATATTAATTTCACAGGTAGTAACTAGGCACACAGCCCAGGAAACCACTGAGGAGCCAAGCCAAATGTCCTAATATTCCCAGAGTAATGTGGGATTAAGGAACTTGCCCAGAGACAAACAGTAATAAAATGGAGGTTGAAGGAATCAAATGCTGGACTACAGAAACCAGCTTGTAAACAGGTCATAGCCTTAATCCACTGTGCTAAATGCCAGACCAAATCTGTGTGTAAAACTCCACATCTCTTCTGTGTGTCGGAGGGCAGTGACTAGCCCTACCTAATGAGACATGAAGTCATAACCCATGCTTTACAAGACCAGAGCTGCAAAGCCACATATGTTGTTTAGTTTTACTGCAGTGTATACTGTTTGAGTGTCATTATTTTGATCTGTAACTAATTCGATGGCTAGCTTGTCAGGTCCAGTTAACTGGAATGACACCAAACATGGATGTATACTCATCAGGAATGCCAGTGCTCAGGTCAGGTCATCACTGCTCTATGTTTGTCTTGCCTGGCATATAGCATGTGCGTCATGTAGGTTTGTAGATAGTTACAGGGCATGCAGTCTAGGAGACCATTAAGGAGCCCAGCTTGAATTCCCTTTTGCCCCAAAACACTGTCTGGTCAAGTGACTTGCTCAAGGTCACCCAGTAAGCAAATGAACGCTGATGCAATTAAACCCTGCAGCAAAGTAGCTCATAAACAGGTCATATCAATAGTCCTACATGCTAAATGCCAGAATGGAATTAAAAGGAAGTTCAGAAGAGTGGTACCATGTGTACTACAGCAGTGTGTATGTGTGCATCTAGGAGCAAGTCTGTAAGGATGTCTGTGGTAGGTATTTTGCAGATAAGCATTGTGTGTGTGTGTGTGTGTGTGTGTGTGTGTGTGTGTGTGTGTGTGTGTGTGTGTAGTAACACCATGTTGTGAATATTTTGGTGTGCATGTGGACAGTGTTGGTATCTGAGTGTGATGTGTGCTTGTTGGATTGCATGACTGGAAAACTGCAGCTATTACAGTGTTATGACAGTATACTGTGGCAGGAAGGTGTTATTATGACAGTGTGCGTTTGGTCAGGAAAACAGTATTATGAGAGAATGTGTATTCAGGCGGCGTGGTGATGTCAGCATGTGTATGATTGGGAAACTGTAGGTAGGACTATGTCTGCTTGGTCAGGAGAACAGTATTATGAGTTTTTTTTCAATGAACAGTATTATGATTATTATTATTATTATTATTATTATTATTATTATAATATAGGGTCAAACCCTCTCTTACTTACAGAACAAGAGAACTTATAGCCACAAACTTCCTATGTTCATCCCTGGTGAATGCCTCCCCACTATTCATCAGTCATCAAATTACATTAGTACTCAAAATGGAACAATGCTGTATCAAAGTTACTGATTTTGCTATTAACCATCACTCAGAAACTTACCACTGTATATCACTAAAACATCTTAACTGGTTATAGCTCCCACAAAATCTAACGTTGACACAACTGATAGTAACCCACAAACATGTACATCAGCCAGAAAAAGGTCCTGCTCTTCAATCTGTTATTCATCCCTACTCCCCAAAAGAGAGAGCTCAGACCTGGGAACAAGTCTCTGCTTGCTATTTCTGTATTCTATAACACATCAACCAATTCACTTTTCTCAAATAGTGTTCTGTTCCTGTCTCTCCCTGAGATAAATCAGTAATGTAAACTCATTTAAAACTCACCTAAAGCAGTATCTACGGAGTACATGGTCATGCTGACGCTCATTTCCTCGTTAAACTAACTTCTACTTTCTGTTTCCGCATCCCATTCAGGTTTTTACACCTTTGTACTTTTTCTTCACAACACATTCGTATGCACTCTACCAGCCTACATCCTTCTCTTCCTCCTCTCACCTGTAATACTCATGGTCTCTAACCTAATTTTTTTTGTTTCATTTTCCCCTTCTCAGTATTTTTTTTTCCAGTTCACTTTCCTGTTTTATTTTCACTTTTCTTACCTTTCTCACTTCGCCTCCTCTTACCCTGCTGTCAGTCTACCAACCTGCATCTCAGCTGTTTTCAATAATTTGCATACTGTAATGAATACTTTTTTTCAGCTTATGTTTGTACTTTTCATTTTCCTTGTAACTTAGTATAATTACAGCTTCATCATTTCAGTGTTATAAGATATTATCACAAAATGACATAATATTGCATTGTTGTTTTAAAAGGTTCTCTGTTGAAAAGTTGAAACTCGTAATGCCGAGTGTATAAAATCTGAAACAGAGACCAAAAATCCAGAGAAGAACGATTCTTGAAATCACTCTTCTCCTTAAAGCTTCTTTTTGCAGGGGGGTAAGCTCCTCTGTAACCCCACATCCCTCTGGATTTATATATCAACCCTGAGATCATCATACCTTTCAGAAAAGGGAATATTCCAAGAAATGGCATCTCACACTTGGTATATGGTAGTCCAATCTTTCAGGCATCCAGTCTCCATATTTTGAGACTCACTCTAATGGGGCCTGACATTTCAAATGCTTACTGTTTTAAAATCGTATTCTGCAGCATTGTATATACATTTTTATTTCTTTTGTACTATGCAGTGTTTTAATGTTTTATAACTGTCAGCAAGTGTAATCATTAAATTGTAAAATGTATCTTTGTAGAAGAGCTTTTCTCCCCAGGCCCCACTGATAAAGGGTCTTTGTTAGCCCAGTCAGACTAACCAAATAAACAAATGCCAATAAAATAAATGAGTGTATTTGTGGTCAGGAGAATGATATTATCATCCCATGTGTCTGATTAGAAGAATGCTGTGGCCAAGAAAATGATGTTGTAATGGTGTGTTGTTTTGTCTGTGTGAAAGGAGCTGTAAGTGGGAGTTGTATGAGATGAATGTCTCAGTAGTCTCAACACGGCTAATCTCTATGAGCTAGTATTTGAGCAGTGCAAGTAACTCTATAGTCATATGTGTGACTGTGTTTCTCATGCAGCACTTACCTCAATGTAAGTACGATCTTAGGTCTGTTCTACAAGTATGCATCTGAATGCTGTTGGGTTGTGCAGGGTATGCTAGTGTGGTTAGTGTGTGTGTGTGTGTGTGTGTGTGTGTGTGTGTGTGTGTGTGTGTGTGTGTGTGTGTGTGTATGTGTGTGTGTGAGTATGCTTGTGTTTGCACTGACATTACTTTAATGCGTAGACAAGTTAATGGGTTTTCTATGACAGTATACCCCCCCAAACTAATTGGTCCTCAGCTAGTCTCCTCTTGAGATTTGGGAACTTTCATCCTGCTTTTTAATTTTTTTCATTTCTGTGTAACTGCAGTTTTTAAGCATTTTTTTTTTTTTATACTTTTTAAAGATTTTGTCAGTGTCTTTGCTGTTGTATTGCTGCATTTACATTTTTAATGTGACAATTCCAACCGTTAAAAAAACACAAAAGTATGTTTTCTTCATTTACAGAGTTATGTGGACATATATGAGCTGTACTGTAGTCTTTTAAATTTAAATAGAATACACAATAATTTTAGAACTGGTGTCTTTTTTAAGTTTAATGTTTGCTATCTCATCTTATACAAATATAGAGAACTAAATAGTTTAACAGCGATTCAAGTTGCCATGTTTTCCATGTAAAGGCAGACTGCTGCAAACTTTCCTTACCCTGCTTGATTTACAGTACCATGTACATTTTACACTAAAAACTGAAAAAGGGCCAGAAAAACAGATAGTTCATGACCTTGTGGTTTTCTTAAGCATCACCAAATTACTTTAAGGAGAGAAACACTGCGCTGGTGTGACACCAGAATGCAGAGAGTGTGATATCACTTATAAAAATAAAAACAAAAGAAAGATATTGCTATGTGTGGTAAGCTGGTGGAACCCTTTGTGACATGCCACATATATATCTAAAAGGATCGACTTTCAAAGGATGTGCACAGGTTGATGACCATTCAAAAGCGGGCAACAGCATTTGTGTAAGGTCTGCTGGAGAATTTCTAAAACATATGCCTGTGTGTGTCAGAGAAAAACTTAATGTGTGGATTTTTCAGGAAGTGAGAAGGAGAGCATGACGAAACAAAAATAAATTGTTGTCCGTGTCCATCATTTAAAAAATAAATAAATAAAGAGAGAGACTGAGACCTTCCTGAGGAGGCTGTGGAATCTGATATAATACAGGAATTAACGACAGCATGGCACTGTTATAAGGCAGCATTGAGCATAGGTTGTAAGCATCACATGTTGGTTAGGTTCTGTGCTGATCTGGAAAATATCAGGACTAGGAAGGCTGAGCAGTTTCTTTTCTGATTTTAATGCCCACTGTGTGTTTTTAGACAGATGGCCAGAGGATGATATTAGCATTAGCAAAGTTGAGAAGTTGATAAGGCTGATTTAATTTCTGTCTGATAAACGGGATCTATTTGAAGGAAAAAGTAAAGATGAGCCATCTCCGCAGTAGAAGCTGTGAAACATAACAGGATAACTGATGGTTTGAGCCATGTGTGCAAATAATGTGTAATGCTAAACTGTATTCTACTTAACCTATGGTCTAATCCATCAATCATAGATCTACAAGACTGAGGGCTTGTTGTGTGAATGATATCCATGCTGTATCAATCATAGATCTACAAGACTGAGGGCTTGTTGTATGAATGATATCCATGCTGTTCATGTGTTTATTCATGCAATCACAGACCGACTGTGGTCGTGATGGTGGTGTTCACTGGGGGGGCTGTGGTAGTTACCCATCTGTCTCTTAAATGACTTCATTTATAGGGAAGGGAGTGGGATCAGGAGAAAAATTGTGTGCGCACGGGCAGGAGCTAGTGGCCTTGGAGACTCTGATGGAATGGGATGGCATTTATTATTTACTGGATGTGTTTGTGTTGCAGGAGTGGGAATATTTAGTACTCGATTTTCAGAGAAGGCAGTATGGGAGTGTATAAGAACAGAGTTCTGTCCTACTCCCCCATTTTACTAGGGCTTTGTGTAACAGTTGGTGTTTAGAGTGAGAAGAATTCCTGTTAGAGTATATGTTGACCAGGTTTTTGTTGGTTGTTGCATGTAGTTCCCCAAATTTAGAAGCAAGTGAATAAAAACCTCTGAGTAAGTGTTGGAGTCATACAAACACACACAAGTAAGAGCAAAGTGAAAATAAAAACTCATTAGATGAGCAACCATACTTGAGTCATTACTTTACTCTACAGCTTAGCCCATAGGCTTACAGTGAAGTGAGTTGACCTTTTCCATTGGCTGTTGTAAGGGCTGTGGTACCCAACATGGGGTATTCCCTACAACACACCATAAAACTATATAGAGCCCTACTGATTAGACAGGCAATTGATTTTTCTTGCAGCACCAGATTATAATTCTGTGACCTGAAAGATTAGGTGCGTAGTATTTACTTGATGCATATGTAGAATTTGGTCTTGATACCCTTGGCCAGTCTTTCTTTAAAGAACAATTCATATTACAGTGACTCACTGTCTTGCATTTAGTTTTTTATTCTTTTATAAATGCAAAAAATATACTTTTTGATGATTGCTTTTTTTCCTAACTTTAGGAAAAGTATTAAAGTACAGTAATGATTTGACAGTACATTTCCTTTGTCTACAATGACATTGTTTGCTCGGACCCCCTTTATATGTTCAAAATATTGAAAACATTGAACTTCTGATCATCGAAGACAAGAGGATCAAAGTTCCGAAATACCGAACCTTGTGAATGGAGATTGCCATACAGTGCGGAATGGGAACTTTCCCATTCTCTTCACTGTAGTGTATTCTAAGAGTTGGAATGTTTAAGTAGTGGGGGGGGGGGTGCAGTGTGGCTTGCCCCCATGCAAAAATGTGAAAGCAGATGTTTTCACGTTTTATTTATTTTTTCATTGGGTCGATGTTTCGGAGCATCGATCTTCTGGTCTTCGATGATCACAGGTTTGATGTTATGGTATTTCAAAGATATGAAGTAAACTCGTTTGCTCTAGTGCATTTTACTGAGACATACGGTAATCTGCATTATTGGTTTCACCATTTTAAGGTTAATCACCTGCCTTTCCAGACAGAACTTTGTATTCACTGCAGATAATAAATGATAAACTGAAAGAATGAGCTGCCGAAGAACCTATACTTCAGCACCCTTCATATTTGAATGATTAAAGGGCCTGCTTTATTTGTAAGTTGCAGTGAGGGACACTGTGTTGTATGTTTTTTAAACACAGATATATATTACCTCCTTCAGCTATGCACTCTCTCATTTTGTTACTTCTGTTAGTTGTAAGTACATACCTGTAGCAGTTGTAGGCTGTAAAGTGGGAGAAAACTACATGGCCCACCACTATGGCACTGGTGCCCTCTCATCTTCTTCCCCATGTAGTCATTGTTCTGCCCAGGACTCCTTTAAGTCCTCCACTCACTTGCCTTCTATCGCATGCTGTCATAAGTTATCTCAGGGTCCCAACAGCTACTAATTCTGTAAGTCTGACTTGAGTCATTAAAGCCTCTCTTGTTTATTACACTTTAATTTTCAGTACTACCTCTGCCCTCTGCCATATACTGTGGTGTCTATTTCATATTCTTTGTTTTCTTCATCTACAGAGTGCATTCCATTGCCATCGCCCTTCCCTTTTAACACAGATCTCCCACACCCACCTATCACAGCATTCGTTCTCCAGTTGCCTTTAATAAACCTAATGCGCTTCTCTCTGTCTATAAATGTCCTCCAGAGATGTCCATATTATTCCTGGTGTGGGGCCTCACTTGTGCTGTGTGAATAAATCATCAGAAAGGAAAGAAATTCAACCTTCTTTTAAATTTACTGAAGTTGTGCTCTGTGTTTACTGTTCAAAGATGACAAAAATGATACTTCCCAATCAGCTAAAAAGAAAAATACTTGATAATATACATGAATCTTACTTTGGAACAGTAAAATGCAAAGTGTGAAAGATGCAATTTTTTACAGGAATTTTAAGCAATAGAAATAGCATAGAGTTGCGTCATTTGTATTGCTTATAACAGTTGTCCATAGAGAGAGAGAGAGAACTTAACTAATATCCTTCCTGG
Organism: Protopterus annectens; assembly: GCF_019279795.1. Taxonomy (NCBI): domain Eukaryota; kingdom Metazoa; phylum Chordata; order Ceratodontiformes; family Protopteridae; genus Protopterus; species Protopterus annectens. The sequence continues at coordinate 382,406,817 of NC_056734.1, read as the reverse complement.
CAACCATGGTAATGAAAACCTTCATCATCTTTGGAATTGAGGGGGCAAATATCTGGTCCATTTTAAAGATGTCACATGCCACGTGTGTAGATTATTATTACAAATTCCCCAGTATAATGAAACTGACAGGCACAATATAGTGCATTAAAGTCTTTATTATTGAGATGGGGGATTCCTGATGTCATATCTTTGTATGGTCATCAGCAGAAAAGTCATAAACTCATAATATTTGTGCTTATGTGGAGGTTCCATCATGTCATTTTATTACAACAAACAGGGGTAAGTGGGGAGGACTACCCAAACATTGAAAAACTTCACAAAGAAAGAAGCAGTAGCAAATGATATGGGGATTTTTGTCTCCCAATTTTTGGAATAAAGGAATACTCCGCTGCAGGGATTCAGTCTCTCAGCACAGTTTTTAATGGGCAGAAGGCTGAAAAGCAAATTACCTACTTAACTTGTATTTCTGATGCCTGAAGTCAGTGTCAAATAAAGGAAATGCTGGAAACAAACCAAGAGAGACAGAAGTAATGGCATCAGATTTGTGGAAATTAATGATATTATGGGAACAGTAGAAGACCACCAGATTTGCAAATTAGAGAAATAATAAGACAACAGAAGCCATGGGAAAGTTTTCATCCAGAAGTTGAAGAAGTTGGTAAAGCAACTCAACCAGGCTGCGGTGTAGTCTGTGAGGAAGGTGAACAGCTGTACGCAGGGTTCAAAACATTATTAAATGACAAATATGTAAAGAGTTCTAGGAAGAAGAGCAGCCAGAAGTTGCCACAACCAGTACTGTTGCAAGAAACATAGAAGAGTGTCCATCTAAAGCTACACTGCAGCAGAAACGGTTCCAAACGGGAGAGAGCTATTGTCCAGAGACAGAAGTTCTGTTCAGTGGTCTAAATCTGGAAGGCCATTAAATAAACCAGACAGATGTGTAGATGGTTAGAGACTTTAAAAATGATTTTCAGCACTGGAAAACCTGCATTTATTAAAATGTCTTTTACTTGCATACAGAAGATCTTTTTTATGTAAAATCCAGATGACATGCGTAATGTAGAGTTAATTTTAAATCATCAGTATAACGTAACGCTTTGGTGCCTCATACAGTATATGTGACAGATGACTATATGTGATGTATAGGACTGGTTACATTTCAGTGAGACCTGATACTTCAACAGCGCCCTCTTTGCAAACTTTAAGAAACAAAAACAGAATATTTTATTTACTGGAAGCGTGAGGGGCAACTCTGCACTCCTATCTAGCAGGGCTTTGCCTCCTGTACTCTCTTACTTAATGTAACCTAGTCGAGTTGGGTTATGTATATGGGATTAATGTACTGGGTCATGAGGGAATGTCTAGTTGCCTATTTATATGACTAAAGAAAAAAGGGGGGATGAAATTTATGGGTTGTATAGCTTTAAATGCTAATTAGGTACCTTCAAGAAGCTGCTTATCATAAGGTACATTTTTTTCAAGTCCTCATGGAGGTTAATCACAGTAAAGTTGAGAAACAAAAAAAGACTTTATTTGTCCTCAGGAGGCCTTCATTATTTGTAACTGGCAAACATTTTAAAAACTAGTTTATCTTACAGAAAATGCTGAAAACACTGACATTTCATTTAAAAACTTAAACTGTCCCTATGACATTAATCCATTTATTTTCTTCCTGGGACCTTACCAGTGGCTCCCTTAACTGTGCCCCCTCAGGTCATCCATTCCTCCAGGGGCAAGAGCCAAGAAATCCCGAACTGGGCAAGAACCCTCCAGCCCATTAATTTTTGTTTGGGGGATCAGATTGTCCCATTAATTCCCCTGCAGGTGAGTGGTAGGAATTAGCGAGCTGGTCAGTATACCAGTTCCACAGGGGCCTCTACCCTATCCCTTCTCACTGTTTCCGTGAGCCAGGGTGGGGAATGATGTGAATGCTCCACCCAAAGCATCCCCAGTTCACTGTTGAATGTGCTGCTTAGCAGGGCAAGCCTTTCCTGGCTTCTTCTATGAGGGATCAGCTAGTCTGTATTAAGCATTGCAAAGGTGGAAGGCCAGGCTACCTCCCTGAAACATGATTGGCTGATATCAGCCATCCAAGCCCACTTTCATTTCCCATCCCACATAGCACCTCTGCCACCTGAGTAGCAATCAGTGCTTTATCCCAATATGCAAAGGAGATGGACCAGCTCTTTTGCCATTTAAAGATGCACTAGCACCTAGAACAAAACATCATTTTTGATAATGCTTACAATTCAACCATTATGCTATATTTATTTATTATAAAAAGGGCATGATTTGAAGGACTGCGTATATTTTGTTAATGTTGTAGGAAGATGAGTTGCAAATATCCTATAGTTTCTAGAATAGTCAGTGACTCGTTGCTTTAATTTTCTATAACTCTTCCCATTATAGAATACTGTGCAGTGACAAATAGTTTAAGTTATTTAGACAGTGACATCAAACATAAAAAGAAGTTATGTCTTACCATAACGTTCCATCTGTGTTGTCGATCTTCACTTATCCGTGACTGTGGATTTGGTTCCGTGTCTCAGAACTGACTCAGGCGTTATTCCAGCTTGCCCCTTCCAAAAACCCTCGAGCTTAGCTCTACCCAGAATGCTCCTCTCAAGATTACCTCAAATCGAGTTTGCATAATATACTGACAGACAGGAAATAATAAATCAGACACCATATTTGTATTCATAAAGGAGTAATCTAGTCTGTTGGGATAGATCCTTTCCGCCAAGAAGCCTGAAAGACAGGAGAAGGAGGCTGGGGATGTCAAGCATAAGTGAAAATCGACAACACAGATGGAATGTTATGGTAAGACATAACTTCTTTATCTGATGTTGTCAGTCTTCACTTAATCCTTGACTGTGGGACAGAGTACCTAGCTAACAAAATCTTGGGAGGTTACACGGAAGAATATTCCTGAGCACCATCGAACGGATGCTCGTCTCCTAGACACCAGATCCAGCTTGTAATGAGTAATAAAGGTATGCAGGAATGCCCAAGTAGCTGCTGCACATATAGCTGGCATGGAAGACTGCAGAAACAGCTATTCCCCTCGTTGAATGTGCCTTTATAGGTCCCGGCAGTTGCACTTTCCTTTTGTTATAAATGAAGGTTTTCCAATCCTTGAGCCATCTAGCCAGAGTAACCTTAGGAACTGGTTTGCACATAGTAGCAGAAGAATATGAAACAAACAGCAGATCAGATTTTCTGAATTCCTTTGTACTGTGAGGGTAAGAATGTAATTGTGAACATCTAGCAAATGCAGACAATGTTCGCCTTTGTTTGAAAATTTGGGAAAAAATACGGGAAGATGCATAGTCTGACTGATATTAGTGTCAGATACAACTTTTGGTAAAAAGAAAGGATTTGTTTGCAAAGACATCCTGTCCTTATGAAAGATTAGGTAAGGAGGCTTGCAAGATAAGGCCTCTAACTCAGATATTCTCCTAGCAGAAGTAATAGCAACCAAAATTAAGTTTTCCAGGATAAATACTTCAAATCACAATTTGCGAATGGTTCAGATGGGGGATTAATTAAAGACTGTAGAACAAGATTCAAGTCCCAAGGTGTAGACGGATCCTTGTATTGAGGTCTCAGCAATAAGGTTCCTTTCAGAAAGGCTTTACAAAGTTTGTGTCACATTAGAGCTGTATCATTTAGACCATTATGAAAATTTGAAATTGCAGCTAGATGAACCCGTGTAGTCAAGGAGGACACCCCTGCATTGAAAAGCAATGGTAAAAATTCCAAAACCTTATGAACTGGTGCAGTGTATGGGTCGAGATTGCTGTCTGTAGCCCATTTAGAAAATTTTTGCCACTTGCTATTGTTTAATTATCTAGTCGAAGGTCTGTGGGAGGCCAGAACAATTAATTGAACTGGGCAGTAAGGCTAGTATGCCTGGCAATCATTGGAACTGGAGAAGCCACGCAGTGAGTATGAGACAATAAGTCTGAAGCCGAGTCCAATGCTAAGGTTTCTGAATTAAGTGAGGCCACAGAAAGGGAACCCATATCTGTCGAATCCAGAATGAAACAATGAGAATTATCCTGTTCTTTGACCTGTTGGCTTTCTTCAGCAACTGGGAAATGAGAGGAATCTGGGGAAAGACATACTTTAGACCGAGAGGCCAACTGTGAAGGAGAGAATCTCTCGGCGACTCCCCCGGAGGGGGGTTTAGGGCCAAGTAGCTACTGCATTTGTTGTTCAGGGGGGATGCAAAGAGGTCACAGCTGGGCTGGCCACATTGATGGAATATCCTTTCTGCCATGAAAGGGTTGAGAAACCACTCGTGAGTGGAGCTCCCCGGAATATGCATTGCAATTAGAAAGCAGTCAGATTAAATTGCCCATTGCCATACCTTGAGTGCTTCTCGACAAAGAGGGTAAGGTCTTAGTTCCCCCTTGTTTGTTTATGTACTAAACCACTGACATGTTGTCTGTTTGGATCGCAATCGTTCCCAAGTGGAGGGTTTGTTAGAATGCAACACTAGGAGAACTGCCCTCATCTCTAGAACATTGATGTGCAAACTGACCTCTAACTGGGACTGAGTACCTTGGACTGTCTTTCCCAGATAATGCCCCTTCCCGGGTCTATATTATCTAATTGAAGAGTCATTCCAGCGAATGCCTCTTCATCGACCCCTAAAGAACTAACCACCAGTTCCACAAATGGCTAATTCAATGATTTTTTCCTAGAGAAAAAAATTGCTGATCTGTCCAGAAAAGAAACATCACTACAAACACATAAAAGTGGGGGGCTTTGTCGCGCACACCCCCCTAGTTAAATATACCAACTACGAGATCACACTACAGTGGGGAAAGGGGCAAATTCATGCTGATGGCCAAGAGATTTTTTTCCCTAGAAACCAAATCACTGAATCAGCCGTTCGCGGAACTGCCGGTTCATTCTTTATGGGTCGATGAAGAGGTATTCGCTGTAATGCCTCTTCAATAAGGTAATATAGACCCCCCCACCCTATCTGGGGTGCGTCTGTGGTCACAATGGCTTGGGGTTGAGGAGGGACAACTGGACGGCCCAATAGAATCTCGTTGGAATGGAGCCACCAACTCAGGTCCTTTTTGCATAAATTGGTAATCAAGTACCTGAAGGGACATTGCTTGATTCAGTAATGACCATTGTGATGCCAAGAGCCATTGTAGAATTCGCATGTGAAAGCTCACAAGGGAAACTAAAGTGATGGTGGCCATCATAGTTCCTAGAGTCTGTAACAACAGTCTTGGAATCACTGTTCTGTTGTGAGTAATGTGGCTGACTTATGATTTTATTCTTTGAAGTCTTTTTTGGGGTAGAGACGCAATACAGGTGCTTGTGTCTAACACCACCCCTATGAACTCTAAATGCTTTGTTGGCTCTAGATGGGATTTTAATAGTTTACAGTGATCCCCAGTGAGGAGCAAGTCTGAAGAATGGAGTTCCTTGCCCACAGCAGTAGATGCCTGGTGGTTGTGGTAATGAGCCAGTCATCTAGATATGGAAACGCACGGAATCCTTGCAGTCTGATATGGGCTGCTGTCACTGTCATGCATCTGGTAAACACCCTGGGGGTTGTGGTGAGACCAAAGGGCAGGATTCTGAACTGATAATGACTGGTTCCCAGATGGAAGTGTAAAAATCTTCTGAAGCATTTTTCTGTTTTTATGTGATAATACGCATCCTGAAGATCTATTGAGCACATCCAATTGTCTTTCCCTGTGAACGGAAGTATAGACTGAACTGAGACCATCCAGAATTTGTTGAACTTACTTCAAGACACTCTGATCCAAAATTGGTCTTGGGTCCCCTATTTTTTTGGCACTAAAAAGAATCTTGAGTAAACTCCGGATCCTATCTGGTCTGGTGGGACTACTTGGATGATTCTTTTCTCGAGCAGTTTTTAAATTTCTAAAACTGCTGCATCCCTGTGACTGGATGGAATGTCTGGGATTCCCTTTGGTTGTTTGAGTTACTTTGAAAAGGGTATATTGTAAGCTCTGGTTAGAATCCTCTGCACCCAGTTGTCCATTGTTATGTTTAGCCAGGCAGGTAGGTGCAGGGAAAGTCATCCCCGACTGACTTCAGTGGATGGCAATCAGGCCTTCATTCAGGAGTGCTAATAGGAGTTACCAGGGAACAAATCCCTAAAACCCTGATTTTGCTGGCCACTTCTGCCTGTAGCACAGTGTCTTCTATTGTAACTCCCTCCTCTGCCCTGGGGGGGGGGGGGGGTCATTCATGAGTCCTGGAAAGACCCTTGGGACTTTTTGAACAGTAGCTTTCTACTCCTCTGGTTTCTGGAGTAGGGCCATTGAGGAGGGTAAACACATACTCACATGGCAGAAAGGGTGTTGCCATCCTTCTCACATCTGTCAAAGGTCTCTTTAACTGTGGGGCCAAAAAGGGATTTTCTGTCAAAAGGAGCATTGATGAAAGAAGACTTAAATGGCTCTGCAAACTCACATAAGCACATCCAGGCATGTCTCCTCATGGCTATGCCAGAACCCGCTGCCCTAGTCATCCCTCCAGCTGTGTGGGCAGTGAGCCTCATGGTTGAATTACATATTGAATCAAGGGATGCCAGCTGGGAAGCTACTTTATCCTGAACCCCCTCAGCTATGGTTCCTGTTAGAGTGTCTGACAGCTCCTTTATCAGATCTTGTTGAAGCCTGGTGAAATGTGTCATGAAGTTCAAAGACATAAGTGCAAAGGTCGATGAAGTGTATAAGCACTTCCCAAATCATCCTAGACTCTTTATTAGGAGGATGGATAGTAGGACTTTCATCAGCAAGTTTCTTTTTAGTGGCTGCTGCAGTCATCATGGCATCTGCTGGTACCCCTTTAACCCAATGTTGCTGATTTGTGGGAGCTGATAAAATATGGTCTGGTCTCTTGGGTATTGGTTCAATAGAATCAAGAATCTTCCAAGCCTCCTGTGCAGTCAAGTTAATTAGATCATCAGCCAGCAGAGAGATCCAAGAAGTAGATGGTCGGGCACAGAAAGCCTCCAGGTATACTTACTCCTCTGAGGAAGGCTGTTGGGAAATCCAGCCATCCCTCTGCTTCAGGATGTCTAGAATGTCATCGAATGATACATCTTTTGGGGGTGATTTTCGGGAACCTTCCCCTTCATCAAAGTCAGTGTCTTCTGTGCAAGACTCTTCAGGGGAGTGCAAGTGCTTTCTCTTGCACTTTCTGTTCAGGGGTGCCTCCTCGGTGTGATTGGCAAGGGAGGTGTCTGAAGAGGACATGACCACTGTGGTTGAATCCTGAGGTTTCCAGATCCACTGTCCTGAGGTGGAGGCTAGAGGTAGCTCTGGGTGAGGGGAAGGGCAGGGTTGCTGTTCCAATGAGAGAGGTATGGACTGTGAGCCCATAGTGGACAAGGGCCTCTCCATGGCCCATAAAGCAGGTCCCTCCATAGAGGAATGGGAGACTGGAATTGAAATAGACTCCTTCAAAACCATGGACCCATCCTGCACCGAGGTAGCAGTCCCCAAGCCTGAAGCCATCATTGAACTTACATGTAACAAAGCCCTGAGAAGTATGGACAGCTCTGACTACATTGATGTCAATCCGTGCTCCCAGGAACTGACAACGAAGCTATGACCCTGAGAGGTCTCCAGTTCTGACAGAACTGAAGAGCTCAGGGTAGTCATTGGCACCGGAGAAAAAGATCTCACTGTCACCGATACAGTCGACACCAGGACTGTTGGAATCAGGAACTCTGAAGTCTCTGCTGGAGTCAGAGGAGGAATGAGAACCAGTTTAGAGAGTAAAGTTCCAGAGCCAGAAGTGCTAGGAACCGAAGAAGTGGCTTATCCCCTCGCTGCGAGGAGCTGATCTAGCAGCCTCAGAACAACAGACTGTGTGAGGCTCTTGGTGGAATGGACCAAAGAGACCAACAGGGACCTGGGTTTGTCCAAGAATGGGCTTGGAGGTTGGTCTACAAAGGGATCTATTACTGGAGAATATCTTGTGCCGGGCAAATCTTTACATGAAAACTCCTTCGGTTCAAAGACCAGTGTAATAGAGGAGGGGGAAAATGTCTGATCTGAAGTAGTAGTGGGTGCCAGAATTGTCAGTGCAGAGGTCGGTACCAATGGCACCTATGATGGTAGCTGCTTTCCATTCGGTTCTGCCGAAACTGTGGGAACCAGGGGACGTCTTATTCTTTTTTATAGGTGGTTCCGACAAGATTGTCAGAGCTGAGTGGCTCCTCTTCTTAGATCCTTTATGTTTGGATGAAGAGGAAGAAGGGGAGCTACATCAGTCTTGGAAGCTACAAATATGGCCTCATTGAAGCTAGATTTTGTAAGGCCTTTCAAGATGAGCTTATTTTTCCTCTCTATAAGGGCCCAGTGATTAAAGCCATGACAGATGGCACGGTCTTCTTGAAGGTGAACCAGGCCCAGGGAGTAGACACACAAGGAGTCTGTCTGAGTTTGGCAGTTTGCGGTCACACTTCTGACATTTCTTGAAGCCAGAAGTGCCTTTAGTCTTTTCAGCCATGTCAAAAAGGCACTCTCACACAAGCACACAGACAGAGAGGAGAAAAGGAAAGATTGAGTATTTTTTTTTTGTTTTAAGTAACTAGAGAAAGAAAATGTGCCAACGATGGTAAGACTGATTTATCGTAGAGGTAATTAGATAGAGGGAAAGGAAAAGGGGGTAGTAACAGTGGCACAGAAGATTACGGTAAAGGTAAGCAAGAAGGAGGGAGAACTACCAACAATGGTATCCAGGAGGAAAAACACTACTCATGTTAAGGAAAGAGGAGCTGGTAAGTGAATAAAGATTTAGGGAAGCAACTACTCACTAAAGATTTTCAAAAAAAGTAAATAAAACTTACAGTTATAAGAAAAGGCTAGCTTGAGAGCTGACAGGAAAGGAATGCATCTGGCCCTAAAGTGACAAACGGGATCTGAGGTAATCTTGAGAGGAGCATTCTGGGTAGAGCTAAGCTTGAAAGTTTTTGGAAGGCATGAGCTGGAATAACAACCAGGTTAGTTTCAAGATACAGAACTGAACCCACAGTCAAGGATTAAGTGAAGACCGACAACATCAGATTGAATCTTTTTTGTAGTGTTAGCTGTGGGTAGAATTTGTACTTCATTTAATCAGATTTTTAAGGATTTTTTTAATAAATGTGCCATCCATAAGAAGAACAATCCCTGGGTTTCAGGATGCCTTTTCAAATTTACCAAAGTATGTATAAAAAACTATGACCCTTTTTAAAAATAATGTGTGAACTACTGTAGTGTGTCATCCTGTAGTCCTTGATTTGATTCCCTTTGTATTTAATTGCATTTCTGATGTATGTCACTTCATCACATAGTGCTCCAGGCCTGCTTTTAACAGAGAGTTGTTATACCTATTGATTGCTGTAAAAAATGGCACTTGCATCTGTAGTAGTTAACTAGGTAAAAGATGAATAATAATAAAAGTAAATAAGACACTGGCCTACTGGATGAGCTCTTTTTCTCGGTTATTATGTTAGGTGAGCAAAGTTTGTGTAACGGTTAGTTAGGGTTGAGTAGGCCCACAGGTGTAGAGGTACAAAGGAGGGACATCCACCTGAAATACTGGCGGTGCCCCAAGTTGAAGTATGACTATCTGGCTTCTGAAGGGTCAAGTTTGATGAAGCTTAAAACTTGAGCTGTCTGTGGCTAGCTGTCCTTACTTGGAGGGAAAAGCTTGGAAACTCTCCAGGCCTTGAAGAGATTATGGACCATTTGGATAGGATAAAAGAAAAGTGGGTGTATGGCAGAGTTAATTGTTCTAAATGCTGCTGTGAGCATGCAGGTTATATTGTGCAACATCTGGCACCTTACCCTTATGAGGGGTGAAAGAAAGAATATTCAGAAAATCCACTCAAACAAGCAAATGATGGGGAGGGAGAGATATGTGCAGTGGAAATAGTGAATGTGTACGGTCAAGACAGTAAAAGTTTTAAAACTAAAGTTTTGGGCTATCTTTTATTTAGCAACTCTGTTTGATTGAAAATTGTATTGTCTTACGACCTGGGTCATGGCTGAAAAGGCTCCCTTTACCAGCTTACCAACTCTTTAACAAAGTAAAAAAGTAAATAAATAAATGGCTTGAAGGTGGGACTGTATGAGACCTGATAAGGTGCTTCATGTAGCAATCCGTTTGAGTTAAATGCTAAAAATGAGAATGAGAGCCATGAAAAAGACTAAAGTGTTATTTGTTTTTTCCAAAATAGAAATAAAAAAGAGTAGTGCCCAAGTCTACAGTGCAAGTATTCAAACATCACGTGGAAAGTTAATGAAGTTTTCAGTGAAAGAAATAAGGACTACTAGGTTCTGACAGCCTTAGCTAAGGGCAGCACGGATTCTTCAGTCGCTCATAGTCATGTTTCACCAAGTCAGCTGACTGTGCTCAGTATCCTAATCCCCTGTTTAATGCTCCTGCTTAAACTGCTGGGCTGGCATGGTTGATAAGATGTCCTGTGCTGCAGGCTAACTGCCTTTGTGGACAAAGAAAGCAGTAGAAAGCAGGCCCTTGTTTGGAGATGCTTGGTTTGTTCCTTTATTGCTGAGTCAGGACGTGTAATAAAAGCAGAATCTGCCTTTCTTATTCCACATGCTATGTGAAGTGAGTAAGTTATGAGTATGTTATGTTGGTTACCAAAGCTTCTTCTGAACCGGATGTAATATGGATAGAATTCCTCTAATGTAAAATGTGTTACCACAGTCCCCTCAAAAAGAAGAGCTTTCTACACTTGCTCAGTTCTTAACTTCGGATCTGTATCACTTCTGCGAACAGTCACTTCAGAGAACGGCATTTACTTGGAAATGCCATTCATCAAATTCCCCCTCATATGGGGGGTTGTGGCCCCCTACTCATTATATATACCAACTCTGAGTTGGGGAAAGAGCAAATTTCCCAAGCCTCACTGTACCACGATCTCAGTATGAAATGTTCAACGAATGGCATATTCAATGTAATTGCACTGAAAATGCCGTTCGATTAACTGATTTTTCGCTGAGCTGTTCCTCATTCTCCCTGAAAGTCTGTCAGGAGTCCAGGTCCATTTAGATCATAGATCTCTTGTGTGTTGTAGGTGGATATCCAGTGCTGCATAGATGGGTCGGCTGGCTGTTAATTTTTTTTTTTGGTGGGGGTCCAGTAAGTGGTACATCTATGAAAAAGACGACAGGGTCTGAACCGACTTTATGACTTTTTACCACTTCTTGGCAAAAAAGGTGATATAAAATCAAGACCAAATGTAGGAAAGCAGTACTACAGCTGTACTACAACTTGGTTGGAAGAACTAAGAGAGAAAGATTGTAAGTGGATGCTATGCTTACAGGTCTGTGATTCAAGGATTCATACAGGGAACATTACTAAAACCACTGTTTTTTTCAAAGTACTCATCGATGGTAATTCACAGAATTCATGAGGGAGAATTTGATTTCTGTTTTGTAGATTATGTAAAATTTTCGAACAGATTTGATGTTTCAAGGGAAGTGGCTGCAACTCTCACAGGCCCAAAACACATTCCAGTTTCACAGTTAAAATTTAATGTTTCTGAGATACAGGGTGTGGGATAGTTCTACAAAAGCAGTTTTAGGGGGCTTTCAATGAAAACCCTAGTTGAAATTCAAGGAAATTGTTTTCTAAGGCTATCCTTTCTGTGGATGGTTGCTCCCTCTTCTTCCCAAATAGTTAATGTAACCAGCTCTTCGTATGTTGCATATCCTTGGAAAAGGGAAACCTCTTGCTCTGCAACACACAGACAGGATTTGCTAACCTGTCTTGTACAGTTGTACCTGCGTACAAATAGAGCTATCAAGGAACAGTGTACACAGACAGTAAAAATACCAAATAAAATAACATGTACTGGCATGGAATGTAGTAAACAAAAAAGAAAAGAAAAAAGAGAACAAGAGAAGAAAAATACAGTGCTGTTATCTCTGATGACTTTGAAGTGTGGAGATCATGTGACCAGACAACAAAATACAGTTTACATAAAACTAGAATGCACAAGCTCTTGGATTCCTCACCAAGCAAATGGAGATTATGGTGCTGCTTTGCACCCCAAGTTGAGATCTTTAACATGGAATGTAGCTCATAGAGCTTCACCACATAAAAACATCAGTAAGGCCACAAATAAGGTTGTGTAAAATGGTGTAAACATCATAGTACTGCTATAAAAACCATTGGTCAGCCTCCAAATGAGGATCTCCGGCTTCAGTATGACCTCAGACAGTGGCTGGTATTAGGGAAGCGGCCTCCAAATGCCTCTGTCCAGAGACTGGTATGCACAGCTGTGCATGCTGTATTTAGGAAGGGGCATCACATGGAAGGGCTGCAGATGACAGCAGAATGAATTATATTAAGTCATATGAGGAAAATTGGAAGGATCCTTGTGGTCACTTCTTGGATGACAGGATGAGACAAGTAAGTATCTTGCCCGATAAAAGAAAGTAGAGAAGAAATATCTTTTTAAGATAAATATATTACCAGACCTTAGTGCAATGGGACAAATTAGAGAGGCAAGTCAAGAGAGCATCATAGTGTAATTCTTCACAGACAAAATGACTAATGTTTAATTATTAGTGAGTTGCAGTTCTTCTTCCCAAAGAATAGCTAGTCCTATGTTCCATACTACTTTTCCACTGTTACTGCCGAGTTAGTTGAAATGATGCCTTAGTATAACATCTGTCAAACAGCCTCCATTGAAGAGGTTAGCCACAGTCAACACTTTGGGGGCATGATTTGTAATCAGCTCATGTCTGATAAATATGCACGTTGTGGTGACCAAGGAAAATCTCAGAGAGCAGACAAATTAATAGTCAGTCTTTCTCTCACAGAATCCAGAGTTTCGTAAAGCCATTTCAAACTTGTGTCTATCTTTCCTATACACTGTACATTTTCTAACGGGCCTTCTGGGTTTTCTCCTTCATAAACTTGTGAAATTATAAAACAGAATAGCTTATTTTACTGTGGGACATGCCAGTTTTCCCAGCACTGTTGCACTGATCAGAACTTGGACATCACCACAGTTTGATAAAATCAAAATTTGCTCATAACTTCTTTAGCCCTCTGATAGTGGATACAATCAAGTAATAAAAGTAAATTTGCACACAGATTCCTTTACTGTTACGACTACCTTCTCTGTCCACTGTGAGGGGGGGATAACATGAACTGTGGCCATCTTTGGGTAGACTAGTCACAGCCACGAAGACAAAAAAACTGGTGTGCTGATGGCTGTTACCCAGTTGATGCTGGATATGCTATGGTGCCTTGCTTGCTTGATGTCCCCAGTATGTAACCCCGAAAGGTAAAATACAACAGAGCATGTGCATGGACTACTGAAATCATGCTTCCAGTGTCTACACACCTTATGAGGGGGCACTACAATACAGTCCAGACATCTGTAATAATATCTTTGTTGTGTGTTCCATGTTGTTGCACAACATGGCATTATGTAAATAGCTGGGGCAGCAGGTTAACACCTTGGCAGGATGTTCCATAACACTCATAGCTGTAAGCAGCAGAAGGGCAGGGTGGAGAATCAGGCATGGGGTAGGACACACAGCAGCTGTACCACAGCTGACGTAGAGGCAGCCACAGTACACTGCCACTGACTAGCCCACCAAAGGATGGCCAAAGATCATGCTGCAAAGTAGCTGCATCTGCTCTAAATCTGTAGGCCATGACACAGACATCACAGAATAAAGTGGTGAATGTGTTGACACTCCCATGCTATAGAGGATTGTGCATAGACTCCACCCTGTACCTCACAATCACTATATCTGACAGGTAAGGGGATGGGCTTAGTGACGTTATCATTTACACAGGTTAGGTGGGGCACTGATGGGGTAGCGCAGCACTATGCTTTGGTGTAGCTTCATGGGGGGTGAACACTGTACCCAAGTACTGTTAGAGGTTGTGTGGAGTCAGACATCACATCATACAATGATAGGGTCAATCTGCAACAATGTGACTGTTGGCAATGTCTGTTGCATTAGCTTGCAAAAGCAGAAGTCTGTGCATTTCATCGCAAGGAACTTAATGAATTAAAGGATTATGCAACCTGATGAGGCATACTGTGTGTCAATCCTAAAGAATGCACAGCCTCCCTTCATTTATGTACTGTGCCCATGGCCACAACTCCCTTCACATTTATATACTGGATTATCACTAGCAGTCAGTGCCATGCACAGCCTCCCTCCCCATTTATATAACATAGCCATGCATCATCATATGGCCTTGGAACCCCATTCCCCTTGAGGTATTCCCAACCACAACCACAGCCACTGACAGACAATAAAGTGGCATGCCAGTATCATGACATCTGCCTCACTGTTGCACATACCCACTGCAGGGTTTGTTTTTCTGAGGTACTTTACCAAGCAAGACTCCTATCTTAACTCTGTGAATCTTTGAGTTTATAGAAATTTTCCAGAAATTTCTGTGTTTCACAGTTGTAGAGTACTGAGTGGTGTTGCACCAGATGACGTCAGTGTTATGTATTGTGCAAACTGGAGCCAGTTTGCACACCAGCAATGCTAATGAAGCAAGTTAGAGCCACTTTCTGTGAATGTGTTCTTCACAAGCATGGTGGAGCTAGCCATGCACGTCACTCTGTGACTGAAGAACATGAGCGGTATGCGGTCACTTGCTGTAGAGCACTGTGACTGTGTGTTAGCACCACATTTCAGCACCATGGACATGTTACATGACGTGATTAACAAATGCATCCATGAACATGGGGTACTGTTTTGTTCCTCACGTTCCTTTTGGACCTGAATGAGTGACCATAGCTACCTTCAGGTACTGAGGAACGAATGACTCCAGGGTGGTTTGCTAGAGAGTTCAGGATTAACTTGTTCTTCCTTCACATGAATGTCAGATAGCTTTTGCTGAGAAATTAGGATGTCCCATTGTGGAAAGAAGATGTCAGGCACAAGTTGCTGGAAGGAGTGGCATCACTTAAATAAGCTGGTGCACCGGTAGCTTCATAACAGTGACCTTGTGCTACCCTGACCTACTTTGTCAGTGGGAGTCAAAGGTTCAAGATAGGGAGCATGAAATGTACTTTAAGCTTTTTTTTTCATTACTGTTGCAATCTGCTGTCTTAACTGTAAGCATATAGTTAAGAGTGTACGTTATCTTCCAATGAAGAAAGGGGAGTAGCTTAATATAGTTGGATGCTACAGAAGCAAACTGAACCCCTATCAGCAGTGCCATTGCCAATCCACTGTATAGCTGCATTGATTGTAACATGTTTGTAATCCATTTTCCCTCACTGTGTCATCCTTCTGTAGGTTCAGTTGTGGAAGAGGAATTGAGGCCATGGTCACCTCAGGCTGTGCTGGCCAATACATCTGGAGCTAGGTCACCAGTGGCCTCAAAGTCTGCCCTTCAGCAAGGAGATTATGGTTGCCCTGATGGAGGTAACCTGTCAGGGACATTGGTGCCTTCTTTGTTTTTTTCAGTGAGGGCAGAAAGTTTACTCTTCTGAAAGTGGACTGGGGGAATCTTCCCTCGTGTTCTGGCATCATTTGCAGAGGCATATAACTGTTGAGGTGTACCAGTACCTGGATGATCACCTTGGTAATGAAGAGCTCCTTTTTGTGTGTCTAGCGGAATTATACAAGTGGTGGATCCCACCCATCGGGTCATTGAAGGAGAAGTCAGACAGTAACATCAACCACGCAGGTTATTGAGTTTGTTGCCCTCTGATCCATCCTGACATGCAACTATGCTAGGGCCAACGCTTTGACCCAGTCTGACATGTAGCCATGCTTGGGCCCCACCACATTCCAGTCCTCCCCCATTCCTTCTCTATTGCCCAACACTCCCCATCATAACTTGTCTGCCCTTCATATTTCTGTGCCAATCTGCTGTCCACCCCACATTTTATAAGTATACCACCTCTTTCTGTCTTAGTCTGCATTCAGTGTGTTTCTATATGCCCCTGCTGCTAGTTTGCCCCATTTCCACTATCCATTTCACAGATGTCCATCACTACCTTTCCCATCTACCTTTTTTTCCTTACTTAGTTTTTATTCAACGTGCCTGCCAACTCTGACTGCCACCATGGCTTCCCATTCATTCCTGACCAGGGTAGAGGCTCCATTGCTCATTTATTCCTTCCAAGACAAGAGTAACTGGAGCCCATTCCTGCCCCAGTTAGGTGAGTGATATCCAGAGCATGGTTTTCATATAGCCAGCTATGAGGAGAGTTTAAAGTATGTCCTTAAGCCCTCCCATTCTGAATATTTGAGCACCCACATCACTGCAGGGACTACCTTCACCTTATTATGGGTGTGTGTTTTGTACCCCATCTCCTCCCATTTTAGGGTCTATATTATATTCTCGAAAGCCGACATTATCGTAGCTGATATCGTCGACATGAGAATAGCGAAAGCGCACATCGAACGTGTAAACAGAAATCTCCGTAAGGGGAGATTTCCGTTTACTGCAATGTAGTGCGGTCTTGGAGTTGGTATATTTAAGTTGCAGGGGGTGTGGAGGGTGCAGGGGGCTTGCCCCCCTGCTTAAACCTGTTAGGGTACTTTTTTTGTTGTTGTTGTTTTTATAAGTTCGATATTTGACGACATCGCCCATATGGTGTCGACCATATGGTGTTCGATGTTTTCAGCCGTCAATCTTATAATATAGACCCCCCCATTTATACTATGAACAGAGTTGTTACTTTGCTTTACACACCCATATTGGTTTAACTTACAACTCATTCCATAATGTCCGCAGCATGACTGTTGAATGTGATCCTATTGAACACTTCCAGTAACCCATTGCAGGGTAACTGCACTTTCTAACAAACCATAAATCTGATGTAGTGTGCAGACTAAAGAAAAAAATGTTGTGCGAGCTCTTCAATGCAACGCGTTAATTGTTAAAGTATTTCTTTCATTATTCTTCACATCAGGAGTTCACATTCATTAATGATAATGAAAACATAAAGATCCAATACAACTTTCCTTACTGTGCACATGCTTTATATAGAAAAGCTCCACTGTAATGTATTTTCACTTTTCTGCATTAATGCATACAGTTGCTACCAAGCTACCTATTTGTATCATCATCGTTTTGTGTATAGGGTTCCCACATGCACATCTGTTAGTGACACCTTCATTATCTTTGTAACACTCAGGATTTCACATACAAAATGTTTAGTCATTGATTCCCTCTTTTGTGTAATTGTTTTTTTGGCTGCTAGTGATATTAAACATAATACGGTGTTTGTGTCTCAACAATTCACACCAATGTTTTGTAATATAATATGTTCTCTGGATAATTGTGTCACAGCATTCTATAGGGAGTCCTTAAACTCACTTAAATCCCCAAAAATATGTTTCTGATTTCCTTTCTCATTTCCATGACATCTTCATTTTCTGCTCTTCACTTGATGAAAAATCCCCTGAGGTATACTTCAGTTTATAAAGTACCTGTTGGAAATATTTTTCATGCAAAAATGAATCTTTTGGACTTTGAGTCATACTTAGCTACCTTACAGATTTCTTCCCATTGTCCTTTGCAATTTGTCATTCTAATTGCCCCTCCCAGTCTTTTCTAGTCTCATCTGATTGATTCTTGTAGTTATCATGGAATATTTTATAACCCTTTCACTAACTACCACTTTCATTGCAGTACCTTCAGATGTCCTTCCTTAGATCACTGTTGCAGTATTCCATACTGTTGGGTTATGTCTCCAAATAACATGGATATCTGTCCGGGGTCCCAAAGCCAAAATCTTTCATAGAGCCGTATGTCCGTATGACCTAAGCTCACGCCAGTATGTATGCAGGTCTCGCACTCATGTCTGCTCGACATGTGATCATTGGTACTGTTGGACTTCACTGGTTCATATAACTGCCCTGTTGTGGAACTTTATTATTTTTTTTTTCAGTTGTATTGTTGTTTGTTGCTCTGTTACATTTCAACTAGAAGGGAGAAGTTTGATTGCAGTAGGCAGATTTCCTAGAAAGATTTCCACTCCCAGTGCCTTTTTTGCTTAGTTGCAGAGCACAATTGTTTGATCTGCCAGTCCGTTGTTCCAGAGCCCTTAAGGAGACGACTTTCACCTCTCAGCTCTCATTAAGCTCTCCACCAAAGTAAAGATTGTGGATCCTTCTACCCCTGACAACCCATGCCTGACAACCGATCCATTCAAAAGAAAAAATTTAAGAGGCCTAGGCCTGATGTCAAGACTGCCCAGTTGAATCTGGATCTACCCACAGTGGTTTCAGAACTCAGAGCATGCCTGACATCTATTCAGACTCATTCTACCATGACCCCACTGGAGACCAGTATGGTGTCTGAGGTTCATGCCTCTGAAATGACTGAAGTTTCCAATGATGGTGAGAAGGGTGAATCTTTATTAATTATTTCTAAAGGACCCATAGACCTTGTAAGAGAGGAAATTCCCAGGTCTGTCAGTGAGGTTTGTCAGGGGTCGGATCCTCCTCATTTAGTTAGAGGATGTTGCACCTAGGAAAAAGAAACAAAAAAACTAAAAATGTTTCTTTCCCTTAAACATCCAAAGAAAAGTTGATGGATTTTTCATGGGGCCTTTTTAAGGTCATAATGGCATTCATGGCTCCATCTTTTGCAGAGCCATTCCTACTAGCCCTCCAAGTCTTTCTGTGTTGGCGAGAAGCCTTCTAGCTTATCAGTGGGAGTAGTAAGCACTAGGTAGCCTATCTACCACAAGAGGAGTGGTTTCTGGCCCAGAAATTGTAGTGTATTGGTTGTTTGGGCAGTTTTTCCATCTCTTTCAACTTTCTGGTTTAAAAGCCCGCATTTGTGCTTGTTTCCTGCCTTTCTGAGCAGTGCCAAAGTATGCTCTTCAATTTTTCCCTTAGATCCGCTAGTTCTCTCCTCTCTTGCACTTTTACTAGCTTATTAGTCTAGCACTTTACCAGACTTCTTGGAGCAATTATTGTAGCACACAGAAGTGCTACCAGCACTAAACATTCTACAAGGAAACAGCTCCAGTACTTATTATTAATGTGCACCCCCCAGGCATGTCTAAAGGTCAGTTCCCTGTGCTTTCTCCTATTAACCTGGTGAACTTGGGCATCCTGAGGCAATGTAGCAACTATGTACACCGACAACCCTCTCCTCTTACCTCCCAACACTCAGACTTGTGAGAGATGCACTTATATATCCAAATTGGAAGACACGCACTCTACAGCCAAGACCGGAATAGCTGGTCAAAAGGGGAAGGTCAACACTTGCATCACACCACATGGAACACATAGCTCTCCAGAACACACACCAGCACTGCCTTCACATGAAAACACAAACCACACACCCACCTTCACGGAGGCTTTCAATAAAAATCTACCCAAACAGCAGAGACCTCCAAAGCAGAAATGCACTTGACCACCACAACACAACACTAATCACAAGACACATAACTCTCCTAAACAGTGTGCCACTCAACCAATGCCCCCAAGGCAAAACAACATGCCCAACACACTAGTTATAGGTGACATGATAGTGAGGCACGCTGATGTCCCACTCACTAGGTTGAATAAGGAGAAAGTAACAGTCAGCTGCCTGTCAGGTGCCAGGATCCACCACATAACACACACTCAGGTCCCTCAACAACAGGTACAAATGGTACATATATGACTCTGTCATTGTATATGTGGGTGTGAATGACCTGAGACGTACCTCCCTGGACTACATGAAAAGAGACATGGAAGAGCTCTCAGATTATGTAGCCCAGGCAGGTATGACCCTAGCCCTGAGCAACATGCTAACATCACCCAGAATTATACCACAGTACAAACAGAAAATTATTGATTTCAACAATTGGCTAAGTTTCTGGTGTCATTCTAAGGGGATCCAGTATCTCTCTGCCTGGGATGACATGACTGACAGACCTCGATGCTTTGCCAGAGATGGCCTACATCTATCACCCCTGGGCTTCCAGATACTGGCCAAAGCTCTTGCCACCTCTATAGTGCCTTTTTTAGGTGGTGTTCCAAAGACCAAATTACCACCGTAACAACTACAAACATGCAATCTGAGGGTCATGCTACTCAATGCTAGAAGGCTAAATCTTAAAATGCACTCACTCGAAGCACTCCTTAAAATGGAAAACATCGACATTTGTGCTGTAATAGAGATGTGGTTCAAGGCACAGAAAACACCCCTGCACTACCAGGCTGTAACTCATTCCACACCTTTGGCCCCAGGACTTGGACCAAAGCTCCAAAGGTGGTGGTGTTTCCATATTCATAAAGGATGCGCACACCTCCAGACTGGTAGCCCAACATAGCGCATCAGAGATACTTCAGGTGCAGCTAACATTAGGGATGACAGCGATTCAGGTCGTAGCCTGCTGTAGGTCCCCAACCATGTCCCAAGACTCACACTCCATGTTCCTAAGCACCCTGGAGAATATTAGGGACCAACCTAACACTCTCATACTGGGCAACTTCAACTGCCCCTCCATTAACTGGGAAGACTACTCTTACATCAATACACTTGCCCAATGTTTCCTGGAATTCATTAATTCCAATGCCCTGGACCAGCTCATTCTTACCCCCACTAGAGGTAGCAATATCCTTGACCTGGTCATTACTAACATGGGCGACAGTTGCTCTACACCAATAGTCAACTCCTCCCTGGTTAGATCTGACCACAAACTAATCACCCCCCTCCCGCAAAGGTAACCATGAAAAACTTCTCCACAGCTAACTATGGGCTCCTAAACATAGGGGGCTAACTTCACAGCGCCCATGCAAATGGAGAATAGTTGCATGACTGCCAAATCATACACCAATGCACTGTACAAACACGTACACAAATGCATGGTTCTTGCCATATCCAATAGAACCAAGATGTTCGCCTTCAAAAAAAGGAAGCCAATCTGGTGGTCCACTGCCATAAACAAACTCTACAACAGACGGAGAAAACTGATGTGGAATAAGGTGAAGTCCCAAGACTGGAAAAACTCCCTTATCAGCCTCAACAAAAAGTTGAGATCCCTCATCAAATCCTGTAAAGCCAGCTATGAAAACAAAATTGTAGCAGATAGTAAATACAACTATAAGGCCTTCTGTAGTTATGTAAAGAATCTCCACAGCAATACCCAGATTTGTTCTGAGCTACTGCACAATGGTACCTCCTGTACCGAGCCAACAGATATTGCCAATATACTGGCCGACAGATTCAATGCCAAATTTACTCCTCTTCACCCCTCCAAAGGACCAATCACAATACCAGTACATTGCCAGGCACCCAGTATTACTGCTGCACAGGTTAAAACAGCACTGTCCAAGGCCAAGAATACAGCTTATGTGGGACCTGACACTATCCATGACTGTATTCTACATGAACTACAGAATGAACTGGTACCTCACCTGTGTGCCCTGTTTAATCACAGCCTCACCTCAGGCTTTGTCCCTACTGAATAGTGCACTGCTACAGTCATCCCTCTCCACAAAGGAGGAGCGACTACAGACCCTGGGAGCTATTGCCCCATTAGCCTGACGAGTCTGATATGCAACGCTATGGAATGCATCATCATCGACCTGATAAACAAGGATATAGGGAATCTCCAAACTCTGGAACCCACACAGTTTGATTTTGTGAAGGGTAGATCATGCCTGCTCAACTTGGTAGACTTCTTTGAGTCAGTCACCAGAGCTGTGGATGAAGGCAAGGTGGTTCATACAGTCTACCTTGATCTGGACAAGGCCTTTGATACCATTCCCCACTCAGGAATCATAGAAAAACTCACTAAGCTAGGCATCAACCTCTGTATCACTAGGTGGGTTGCAAACTGGCTCACAGAACCCACAGTGTGAAAGTAGCTGACTCCAGGTCAGACTGCTGACCAGTTACGAGTGGAGTCCCACAAGGTTCGGTCCTGGGTCCTCTCCTGTTTGGTATCTACTTCTCTGAAGTCCAGGCCAACACGGAGGGACTCTGGCTGACAAAGTTCACAGACAATTGCAAGTTGGGAGCTATTGTTAACTCCCCAAGTGATGTTGACATCCTACAGAAAGGCCTCACTGAGACCAACAACTGGTGTCAGAACCATGGCCTTAAGCTCAATGCCAAAAATGTGTCATCATCCTCTTTGGGAAAAACATGGTTCTCATGAATTACCACATCGATGGTAGTCTACTGAACACAGAAGGTGTTATAAGAGATCTGGGAACACAGGTTGACAGAAACCTCTCTTTTGACCACCACATTGCCATTGTGGTCAGAATGTCCTTCTATGTGGCACATCTCATTAATAAGGTTTTGCATCCAGGAAGAAAGAGGTCATTGTCTCCTTCTACTCTTCCCTCATTAGGCCAATCATCGAGTACAATGCCCCATTTGGCATGTACCTCACTAGACACCTGAAACAACTGGAGAGGCTGCAGAAGTACCTCACAAAGAGGATCCTAGGTCTTAAACACTTGTCCTATATGGATAGACTCAAAAACTCCAACTATTCTCTGTCTCATATCGCCTACTTAGATGCAATCTCTGCTTGACTTACAAAGCCATGTCTGACACAGTTCTGTTAGAAATGCTACATCTAAAGAAATCCCAATGCCTGCACACCACACGCTCCAGAGACCTCAGCCTCATTAACACAATTAGCAGAATGTGCTGGCAGGACAGGTTCATAACCCAGAGACTGCCCATGCTATGGAACAGACTTCCCATACATGTCAAACAGAGCACCTCATTGGTCCTCTTCAAGAGAAATCTTGATGAGTGCATGGGAAATCGAGAATTCAACCCTGGGAATAACTCCAGTGGCTCTACTCGACAGAGGCACTGGGAACTAAAGTCACAATGCCAGGGTAATCTTATTGGCTAGGCTTGTAAAGACTCCAGGGCCATTAGCCTAGTACACAACTATGAATCTATGAACCTACTGTGGTTTCTTCATCCACTCCCCAAAACAGACAATTAGTTCTTCTGAGGATGAAGAGGCTGAGTCAAATGAGCACTCCTTGGCCTACTCATTCCAGATCCACATCCCAGTCCAAGTAGCCTCTGATGATAATGATTCCATTTCTCCTGACTCCCCTGTTGAAGAGGCTTCGCTTGGAGAGGCTATTGTTAATATGATGAAGCATTTTGAATGGGAATCAAAACAGATTTCTGAAGTTCAAAAGAAATGCTATAACTTCCTAGAAGTAGACACACCTACTCCGGCACCTGTGAAAATTGTTTTTGAGGCCTCCCTGGATGTTTTTACATCAACTTCCAATGCATCTGTCTGTCAACCACTTGCACCTAAAAGGCCTGCCAGGTTTTACAAGGTATCCAAGGACATGAAATTTTTTGTATAAAAAAAAAATAAAAACTGTGGTAGACCATTATGTGTTTTCCATGTCTACAGACAAGCCTTCTAAGTTACTTCCTGCTGCCAAAGTTTACCTTTCAGATAAAATCAGCAGGGCAATGGAGAGATTTGAGAAAAAGGATTAGACTTCCTCCACTCTGGCTGTTTTAGAACTCTAAATTAACAGACCCAAATGACTAAATATTTATCTGTTCTGGGCAATTTAAATAAAACATTGCCAGTAAACAGCACACTTTATCTGTGGTAGCTCAGGCCTCCCAAGTGGCTAGACACAGCGTATAAAGCAGCAGTGATGCAGTAGAAGCTTCCTCCCGTGCACAGGTTCTGTAATCAGAAGGTTTACACATTTGCATTCTCACGCCCTCTTGCTGTGTGGTGACGCTAACTACTGCACTGCTGTGCCATCTTTTGCACCATGCTGTTTTGCTCTTGAGCTTGGAAAACAGATCAATGTACTTTTTTGGGGGCAGAGGTTCTTATATGAGTTTCCTCCACTTTCTCTTCTTCCCAAGGTCTTATTAAAGATCCAGAGATAGACTATCCAAAGACCTTACTGGTGACCCTCTACTGGCCAAGTTAGCACTGTTTCTCCTTTCTGTTATGCCTAGCCAAGGGCCACCACCATAAGCGTTGTAGCACATTGGACTTGCTCACACAGCAGAAGTGCTCACTACTACATCCCAACTTGTCACCCCTCAACCTTTCGTTATCAATTACAGGATTTTGATCCCTTTTAGACACCAGTTTTCTAAATACGTGCTTAAGGTTCTTCCAGAGGCAAGAAAACCTACCACCAGGAAATCTTACATAGCAACATGGAAAAGATTTACTATATGGTGTCTGTCTAAACAACAGGACCCAGTACAGGCTAGTGCACCAATAGTCCTTTGTAATTTGTGCCAGCTGCTGACATCTGGCCTAGAATTCTCTTATATTAAGGCACATGTTAAAGCCATATCTGCGTGCTTACCTCTGGATCCTCCTAGTCTGGCAAGACTACAGGTAAAGCAGCTCTTAAAAGGTGTACTCCACCTGAAAACTCTTAGGAAAGCTATCCCTCCTGCTTGAGACCTCAGCTTTGTGCTGGAAAAACTTATTCTTCCTCTTTCAAGCCAGCAGCCTCTGCCTGTCTCAAATTATGTATTTGGAAAACTGTTCTACTGGTAGCCCTCACCTATGTCACATGAGTCTCTGAGCAACAGGTCCTTATGGAACCCCCTCCCTTCCTTATATTTCATAAGGAGAGAGTGTCTTAAGGGCCAGTCCCTCCTTCATATCTAAAGTAGTCAGTGAATTGTCTCTCGATCCGACCATAAATCTTCCCACTTTCTTCCATTTCTTGCATTCTCTTGATGTGCATAGACAACTTAAATTCTAATTGTTAAGACTAAGGATATTCACATGCCTGACCAATTGTTTGTCTCCTTCCATGATTCCAAGCTTTAAAAACCAGTTTCAAAGCAAACTACTGCCACCTGGATCTCTAAATCCATTTCTTTTTGGTACACTCAGGACAGCAGATTCTCACCTTCTCTAGCAAAGGCTCATTCTACTAGAACAGTGGCCTCATCTGGAGACTTTTTGGGGGGAACTGACTCTGGAACAATTTTAGAAGCAGCTACCTGATCTTCTGTGCATACCTTCAACAAACATTACAGAATGGATGCCTTTTCCAATTTCAGAGACACCTTTGACAGGTCAGTCCTCTCTGGATTACTTGACTGTTTCTCTCTCTCTCTCTCTGTCTCTCTTCCATCTACCCTTCAGAAATCACCGAACAGTTTGGAATACTGCAACAGTGATCTAACAAAGGGCATAGTACATTTGAGTAAGAACTTACCAGAACAGTAGACGTCCTACTGTTGCAGTATTCCTGTCCTCCCTACCTTCTCCTTTTTTAGATTTTCCTTCCTTTTTCCTCATGGACTGAAGGGATCACTGTCTCTGTGTCTCTTATCTCTTAGCTGACCAGTTAATTTAGTCTCCCAGGCCTCTACTGGCTCACTGGCTTGAAGATAGTCTGGGGATTTATTCTAATATGTCTGCTTATGTACCCTTACACCTGCAGGCTTAGGTCATAAGTTGGATACATGGTTTTACAGGTTCATAGATGTTTACTAAGTCGATGAACACAATGGTCTTTTTAAGCCTAGCCATGCATCCTAAATCTCTGACATGTTCTTATACCCTTGATAAGTGTAAGTAGGGGCTTGGGAGATCAAACATTTACAAGCAGAGGCCTGGGAAATGAGCCATTCACAGGCTGCCTGTGTCCATTACAGACATAGGTGCCAAACGAGAGATGAATTTCCTGTTCTCTATCCAACTGTCCAAGTTACATTTGAATTGGGTTAGGGAGGAACTCTGCTTTATATGGATAGGAAGCCTGTTCCAGAGAATGGGTAGTGTCAGGATACATACCTGTCTGTTCAGCAGGTTCTGTTTATTTCAGAGGCAAGGTTTAAGTCTTTAGAATGGGTAATTCTGATGCTGTTTCTTTTGTGGATATGCAGGAGGTACATCAAAGTGGGGTCTGACAATTCCTTGTATGCCTGGCATAGATCTCCCCTCAATAGCCTTTGGGAGATGGAATACAGGGCTAGGGCTTTGAGGTGGTCTGTACAGGGCATGTTACTTATGCAGTGTTTTCTTTTAGTGAGGAACCTCTTTGGACATTCAAATTGTTGGATGTGCCTGGTTCGGTACATACCACTAGGGGCATTGTATTCAATCATATATCTGATGAATACCGAATACAGTGGATGAATGACTTCCTTGGACCTAGATGCTCTATCTTTGTTTTTAAGTTTCACAACAGAGAATGATTTCCTCACTACTGTAAACACACGATGGTCAAAGGTTAGCTTACTGTCTATGAGTGTCTCCAAGTCTTTGACTACTGGGTCAACTGTTAGTGATGTGTTGCCAATATGATAATTACCAGGTGTGAATGACTTTCCAAAAGACACTAGTAGGCATTTTTTGGCATTGTTTTAGTCCATGGCTCTGACGCCAGTTATTTGTCTTTGTCAGCCCTTCCTGGAGAACATTTATGTCAGTGTAGGATTCAGTGACAGCTCCTAATTTGCAGTCATCTACAAGTTTAGATAGCCAGAGGCTACTGACATTGGCCTTGACTTCAGAGAAATAAATGTCAAAAAAGAGCGCCCCAAGACTGATCCCTGATGGACTCTGCTTGTGACTGTCCTCTTTGTAGAGGTAGACTCCTGTAATCTAACTTCCTGGGTCCTGTGAGCCAGCTAGCTATCCACCAGGTGACATAAGGGTTTGTACATAACCTCTTGAGTTTGTCAACAATGCCTGAGCTTGATATTGTGTCAGATGCCTTGGCCAGGTCAGGGTAGGCAAGGTTTTCTTTGGTGGCCTTCTCAAAGAAGTCCACCAAGTTGAGTAGGCAAGACCTGTCCTTGACAAAACCAAATTGGGTTGTGTCCAGTGATCTGGAGGTTTTGTATGTCATTATCAATCATTTCCCTGATAATTCTTTCCATGACTTTGCATATGAAACTAGTGAGACTTGTGGTCTGAAGTTTCCAGATTTTATAGCTGGCCCACCTTTGTTCAGATGGATGACTGTTGCTGTTCACTATTCATGAGGCACAAAGCTATAATTAAATGGCAATTCCAGAGGACCTGATAGGTCATGTTTCATGCTATTTAGAAGGCATATTGGAATATTGTCTGGGCCCATTTATGCAGTGTTCTTGGCCTTAGAGAGAGCATTAAAGACCTGTTCCCCGTGATAGCAGGGGAAACTATATTTGATGATATTTCCTAAGGGATGGTTGAGGGGGAGAGAGGGGTAAAGTTGGAGCTGAATTTGTTAATCAGTAAGTTTTGTGTATCTACTGGCTCAGTGTAGGTGGCTCCATTAACAATGGCTTTGGTACTCTGGCCAGAAGTCTAGGTTATTTAGCGAGATAACCCAGCAATTTAATACTGTAACAGTGACCTCTAGCATTATGGTAAGTTCTTACCAAATTGTACTTTCTTGGTAGCACTAAAATCCCTATGAGAGCTGTTTTTTTCATTCAGTTCTTCCCTTTCCTGTTTTTGTTTGTCTAGAAGGTAATCTCTGAGCTGCTGATCAAACAGTTACTTGGCTTCTTTCCAATGTATCATTTTCCCTTTTAATGTGGCTCATTTGTTAGTTTACACCAGTGATTTCCTGCCATACCTTGCCTATTTTCTGTACCCTTTGTTGTTGGTATTTCTGTTGGCAAAATCTCCTTTCTCTGCTCCCTCAATTTTTTCATTTTTATAATGTTTTCTGCCATTTTATAAAAATAGTTCATACAATTATTTCTAATCTCCTTAATGGCCTTCCTCCAAAACTCCTAATTTCTGCATCCCTACATTTTTGCCACAGTCTCTATATCCCTGTGCTTGTGCAATATAGAAAAGTCTTGATTGCATAACTTTATTTAAGCTCAGTACTAAAAAATCAGATTGTCCCACTTTTTCTTGCTCTCTTCCCTTTCCACATAAATTCCTTCAACTGTTTATTATCATCTCCAGTTTTTCCTCTGGTTGATAAAACCAAAGGAACTAAAAACATTTTCACTGCCTGTAAATTATTTTTCATGCCCTTGACCATTAGTTTTCAAACTCTCATTTTTTTTTAATAATCTTTTAGTTTGGCTTCTGTCATATTTCTTTAGTTGCTACAGCAAAACCTTTTTTTCTAATTCATACACCTAAATATTTTATCTTTTCATGTCCCTATAAATATGGGTTTTGTTTGCAGGGGCAGCAATATCCTAGTCCTGGTCATTACTAACATGGGTGACCAGTGTTCCAGACCAGAGGTCAATTCCTCGTTGGTCAGATCCGACCACAAGCTTATCACCCCAGACATCCACATCCCGCCCCCACCCCCTATTAGGGAAACCACCATAAAAGATTTCTCCAAAGCCAACCTCATGCTTCTTAAGACAGAAGTGACAAGCTTCACGACACCTATGCAGACAGACAATAGAGGTACGACTGTTGAATCCTACACAAATGCACTTTATAAGCACTTACACAAGTGCATTGATCATGCTATCCCTAACAGAACCAAGATGCTATCCTCCAAAAAAAGGAAGCCAATCTGGTGGTTCCCTGCCATAAACAAACTCTACAACAGAAGAAAGAAACTGTTGCAAAAACTAGTAAAATCCCATGATTGGAGGAACTCTCTGGTCAGCCTCAGTAAGAAGCTGAGATCCCTCATAAAATCCCCCAAAGCTAGTTACGAAAACAAAATCGCCACTGATTCTAAAGACAACCATAAATCATTCTATAGCTATGTCAAGAATCTCAATGGCAACAGTCAGATCTGCTCTGAGTTACAGCACTATAGCAGTAAATATACAGAACCAACTGATATTGCCAACATCCTGGCAGATAGATTTAGTGCTAACTTTACCCCCCTCTCACCCCCTAAAGGGCCCATCTCTATACTGGAAGAATGCAAAGTTCCTGTAAACATGGATGCACAGGTAAAAACCACACTCTTCAAAGACAAGAACACAGAATCCATGGGACCTGACACCATCCCAGGCTGCATTCTACACGAACTGCAGAACGAAATGGCACCCCACCTAAGTACCATGTTCAATCACAGCCTCACCTCAGGATTTTTGCCCACTGAATGGCACACAGCGACAGTTATCCCACTTCACAAAGGGGGGAGCCACCACGGACCCCTGGAACTACTGCCCCATTAGGCTGACGAGCCTGGTCTGCAAGGCCATGGAACGTATCATCATGGAACTTATAAACAAAGACATTGGTAATCTCCAAACTCTGGACCCCACCCAGTTCGGGTTTGTAAAAGGTAGATCATGTCTCCTAAACCTGATAGACTTCTTTGAAGCAGTCATCAAAGCCATAGATGAGGGTAAAGTGGTTCACACAGCCTATCTAGATCTCGCCAAGGCTATCAACACCATCCCCCACTCTAGAATTATAAATAAACTCACTAAACTAAGTATAAATCCCAATGTCACAAGATGGGTTGCCAACTGGCTCACTGACAGAACCCACACTGTGAAAGTAGCAGACTCCAAATCTGACTTCAGACCAGTGACAAGTGGAGTACCACAGGGTTCAGTCCTGGGTCCTCTCCTATTTGGTATCTACTTCTCTGAACTACAGGCTAACACAGAAGGTCTTTAGCTAACGAAGTTTTCAGATGACTGCAAACTATGAGCCATAATCGAAACTCCTAATGATGTGGACATCCTACAAAAGGGCCTCACTGAGACAGATGCCTGGTGTCAAAGCCACGGCCTCAAGCTCAATGCCAAAAAGTGCATTGTCATCCTCTTTGGTAAAAACTCTGTACCCATGAACTACCACATAGGCGGTAGTCTACTTAACACCGAAAGTATGATAAGTGACCTTGGGACACAGGTGGACAGTAGTCTCTCCTTTGATAATCACATCGCCACAGTAGTCAGGAAATCCTTCTATGTGGCACACCTCATCACAAAAGGTTTCTCATCCAGGAAAAAAGAGGTCATTGTTCCCCTCTACTTGTCACTCATTAGACCCATTATAGAGTACAGCTCACCTTTTGGTATGTACCTCACAAGACATCTACAACAACTGGAGAGGCCACAGAAATACCTCACAAAGAAGATTACTGGCCTCAAACAGATGCCCTACACAGACCGTCTCAAAAAACTCCAGCTTTACTCAGTCGCACATCGCCTACTCAAAGGTGATCTCTGCCTAACATACAAAGCTATGTCAAACCCAGAGCTGTTGGACATGCTCCACTTAAAGAAATCCCAATCCCTCCAAGCTACACGCTGTTGGGACCTCAACCTCGTCACCACAATAAACAGAACATGCTGGAGGGATAGATTCCTGTCCCAGAGACTTCCCATACTCTGGAACAGACTACCTTTCTATGTCAAACAGAGCTCCTCATTAGCACTCTTCAAGAAAAATCTTGATGATTGGATGGGAAATAGGAAATTCACCCCGGGGATCACTTCTGTGGCTCTCAAGAGGGGCACAGGAAAATCATTTTCTTTGGTGGCGAAAGCCAGGGTACCTTTTTTGGCTAGACTTATATAGACCCTAGGAGCAATAGCCTAGTACCTACCTATGAACCTATGAACCTATAACCATATGAAATTTCAGGACACATTTTAGCGAGTCTCATGATACGGAAACTTAATGGCCAAAAAATGGACTTGCCTATACTAAGTCTGAGTTGGCCATTATTGGAATATTCCCTCTAAGGTATTGTGATCTTGGAGTTGCTATAAACACATTTAAGGAGTGTGGGGGGGGGGGGTTCCACTCCACATCAGGGACAAGTTTAAGTAAAAGAACAACATTTAACATTCTCTCTCTTCCTGCATTTTTAGGCTTTTTTCTTATGTACCTGCACTCAACGTTATTTGTGCCGACATTTCAATATGGAGAAATATTGTTTAACTAGTTCATGTGTACGCATATTATTTACTGATACAACCTGTTTTTACCTTCATTTACTTTATATCCCAAAGACATTTGAAACTGTCTTAAAATATCACAAAGTACCCTAATGTCATATTCAAGATTTGTCAAGTACCAAATAATGTCATCTGCAAGCGAGGCTAGATTTTCTTGGCAACCACACCAGTTATATCCCTGAATTTGCAAATACCTTATCATTTTAGCTAAAAGTTCTAAGTACATAGCCAACAGAAGAGAGGAAGAGGACATCACTGCATATTAAAGCAATGCCATCTTGATTCTTTATGACACACTTCATAAAATCGGGTCTATATTAGAACATCGAAGTTTCAAAACTTCGAATGTTCTAATACTGAACCCTATTCAGTGAAAGCTGAAAATATCGAAGCAACAGAAGACCAAATTTTTTCAGCGCTGTGGTGGAAAGTTACGGGTCAGGTTCAGGTAAGTGTGCGATTGAGTGCGGGTTAGGGTAGTTAGGGTTAGGGTGCAGGTTAGGTATGTGTGCGATTGTGTGGACGTGAGGGTTACGGCGGGTTAGGTGAGTTAGGGTTAGGGCGCAGGTTAGGTATGTGTGCGATTGTGTGGACGGGAGGTTTAGGGGGGGTTAGGTGAGTTAGGGTTAGGGCATGGGTCAGGTAAGTGTGCGATTGTGTGGACGTGAGGGTTAGGGTGGGGTAGGTGAGTTAGGGCGCGGGTGAGGTGAGTGTGCAATAGTGACAGACCTTAGGGTTAGGGTTTGGGTTAAGGTACGTGGATAGTTAGTGGTGTGCGTGTATAGTTTAGTGTAGGGTTAGGCGTAAGATTTTAGGTGTATGTGTGTGGATTGCTGTTTGTTTGGTGTGCTTGTGTTGTGTGTATGTGTTTTGCAACAGCAAATTTTTTCCCTAGGAAAAAATTCGCTGTTTTCTATGTTCAGTGTTTTCAGCTTTCGCTGAATAGGGTTCGATATTAGAACATTCGAAGTTTTGAAAGTGCAATGTTCTAATATAGACCCATAAAATCAACACTCAATAATCCAGTAACTGAGATATATACTGAGCATTAAAAACAACTTACACAATTGCAGACACCCAAAAATGTGTGCCACAGAATTTTGAAAAAAATTAATACAATATACGTGAAATGCAGAGAGCGATGCTCCCACATTATTGAAAAATGTTAAAACATAATACTTTCATATAATTACTAGTAACACAGCAAAGCAATTGATTGTATATTTAAAGTCCTTGGAATAGAGAAATTCCAATGAACTGAGACCGGACCATGTTACTCAAACTACTATAGCATTTAACAGCTCTGCAGCGTAATCAAACATAACTGAATGTCCCCATGTAATATGGAGGCTCATGGAAGCCTTGCTTTAGAATGTCCTCATTATAGTGATGTTTTCCTACTGGCTGCCTGTGAATCACCCTCACACACTGTATCAATTTCCAAAATCCCTTCAGATCACCATTGACAAGTCATTCTTTCCATATCGTACTGAACAGAGAACAGGCTACAACCTTCTTAACTTCCCCCTTGATTAGATTTGAGTTCCCGGTCTTCTCCATGTTACCCAGTTTTACAGAAATCATTACCTCTCCCATCATTACAGAAATCATTACTTCTCCCATCATCTGAAGCCTGACTTATTATTCACATACTCCAAATGAATGACTAGGAAAAGTGAACACCTGCATCCCTTATGAGGAATACAAGAAAAATACTTGCAACACTGCTGGGAATGAGAACTTGCACCTTAACTTACATGGTATACATTCCTTTATGGTGCATGAAAACAAACCCCTTTGCTGCATGGTATATTCTCATAGAAATCATGTTCCACCAGTACTATCCTTCCTTCTACCATTAACCACTTTCTAGGCTGTCAGAGCTGGGACAGATCCTGTTCCTTTTTAAACCAGGTGACAAACTGGACTAAAATCACACTTGTTCAACCATATTTTCTGTCTTCTACTGCCAAAAGCAATCTGTCTTTTCAGTGCCTAGTGACCTCTTTGTAAACCAGTCCACAGTACCATCTTGGTTTTTATAAATTCCAAGCAGGTAAAGACTTTAGCATCCAAAATGTCTCTCTGCCAAACTCCATAATAAACTAACCCCTTACAACCACAATTCCTCCCAAATGACACCCTCATTTGAGACCTCCACAAACCAAACTGCATTGTACAGAACATTCCTGCTCCATTCTTGAACCCACACTCTGTCAGTCTTTCCACCCTCACCTAAAAGAAATCTCCTCTTTCCATACTTTCAGAGAAATACTCAAAAGACACCTCTATCAAAAATCTAACTGCAAGCATTTTTCCAGTAGCCGTATCACCTAACTCCTCCCTCACCTGCATCACTTCACCTAACTCCTTCTCTCACCTACATCACTTCATCTAACCCCTCCCCTCACCTACTTCACTTCTACTGCCACTTTCTGTTCTCACCTGCTTCTTGACATCCCATATTTATTACTGTTATTAATCCACATTTTTATCCTCCTCTGTTAATAACATCACTCATTGTTTTACATTTCTGCAGGACTTTATACCTTCTGTGTAAATTAGTTCTGTTTTTTTGTTTGTAAATTTTTTCAGGCCTTGCTTGCATATGGTCTGTTGTGATCACTGTGACTCAGTCGACAAACTTAAATAAATGAAATTAGAATTCCTTACTGCTGTCACTTCCTGCTGCAGTGGTGGCAAACTCATATGTTCCTTTAGAAGCTCATTAAAATCATCTCAAGACATCTTGAGTTGCTTCACATATGTAATCCAAAAACCTGAAATAACCTTGTTTGCTGTTGAACTACTTCCAAAGCACCATCTAAATCTATTTCCAGAGCTGCATTAAGGATTAATAGTTGCTCTCCTTATTAAATAATGGCACCACAGTCACAAGTAGTACAAATCTTCTGCTCACCTACAAATAGCTTTTCACTTGTCCCAAGTATGAAAATAGCGTTGTGTGCACTATAGGCAACTCTTTTTTTATGCTGTTCACTGCCATGCTTGACTTCAAACTTCCTCATCAGACTCAAGCTTATGAGCTCTTCTTTCAGAGCCATCCAAAATTATCACAGCAGTGAGGAAATGTTTTCCTTATATACCACATAGGCCATAGTCTACTTAACACCGAAAGTGTGATAAGAGACCTTGGGACACAGGTGGACAGTAGTCTTTCCTCTGATAATCACATCGCCAAAGTGGTCAGGAAATCCCTTCTACGTGGCACACCTCATCACAAAAGGTTT
This sequence comes from Protopterus annectens, assembly GCF_019279795.1. NCBI lineage: Eukaryota > Metazoa > Chordata > Ceratodontiformes > Protopteridae > Protopterus > Protopterus annectens. The sequence goes on along the minus strand of NC_056734.1, from coordinate 382,372,750 downwards.
CTCATCCAGAAAAAAAGAGGTCATTGTTCCCCTCTACTCATCACTCATTAGACCCATTATAGAGTACAGCTCACCTTTTGGTATGTACCTCACAAGACATCTACAACAACTGGAGAGGCCACAGAAATACCTCACAAAGAAGATTACTGGCCTCAAACAGATGCCCTACACAGACCGTCTCAAAAAACTCCAGCTTTACTCCGTCGCATATCGCCTACTCAGAGGCGATCTCTGCCTAACATACAAAGCTATGTCAAACCCAGAGCTGTTGGACATGCTCCACTTAAAGAAATCGCAATCCCTCCAAGCTACACGCTGTTGGGACCTGAACCTTGTCACCACAATAAACAGAATATGCTGGAGGGATAGATTCCTGTCCCAGAGACTTCCCATACTCTGGAACAGACTACCTGTCTATGTCAAACAGAGCTCCTCATTAGCACTCTTCAAGAAAAATCTTGATGATTGGATGGGAAATAGGAAATTCACCCCGGGGATCACTTCTGCAGCTCTGCTCGATAGGGGCACAGGAAAATAATTTTCTTGGGTGGCGAAAGCCAGGGTACCTTTTTGGCTAGGCTTATATAGGCCCTAGGGCCAATAGCCTAGTACCTACCTATGAACCTATATCTTAACCCCTTCACCTTAGTTGGGGGGATATGTGATCTGTATCATCACTGAAGCCATTACACCTTCCTGTGCATTTCCTGATGAAAGCTGCTGCCAATTGGCAACTTAGTGAGCTACATGAAACCCGGGGTCATAGGCCCTCCTCCCTCCTACAAAGGACTGCTACAGCCCTCAACCGACTCTTCACCTCCCCCTTCAGATAGGCAAGTCCATTGTCCCTGCTCACTCAGTCAGCACCTGATATATTAATTAAACTCAAGTCACCTGGGCTTTGTCCTTCTGTGCCACTGATGTAGTCACAACAGACAGCTTGTAATACTTGCACCAAAACTGCACTGCAAGTTTGCATACAAAATGCACTTTAATTCACTTTTACCTGACAGGGTGCTGAAGAGAGCACCCCACTGGTTGCAGAGTTCTTAGACCCCCCTTTTTATTTTTTTCTTTACTGTTTTATCTGCTATGCTTACTTTAACCTTCTGTATACATTATGCAACATACTACTGTTTTTATTGCATATTTTTCCTATATGACTTTCTCTCCTGTGTATTTATGATGTTTCTGCAGAATGTGTCATAAATATTTACTGTAGTAATTTATATGCAATGCACCATTGTAACTTTGCTGACTAGGATGCCACTAAAATAGGGCAATACAGTTGAATATTCACATTTAACAAATGTAATTAATAAATGAATTGGAGTACAACACCAGTGGAAACTATGTTGGCTGAAAACAGTGATTTTAAAAGTGCATGGAATAAATACTTACAATGATATTCTCACATTCCTGGAGGAAGAAAAGAACTCGGAAACAAAGTGAAGTATTACATATGAGTGGGCAAAATGTGCCAAAGGCCCTTATCTGCCAGACATTTCTGTGTGCCCGCGAATTAATTAACAGCATTACTGTGGGAGTGTTAAACTCACAGTTGCAACTGCAGTTCATGCTTTCTCACACTTTTACTTTTGTGCTTAGATACATGTATGTTTTGACAAATGCATTGCTTCCTGGTTGTAGTAATATTTAAGAATATAGTTGGAAATGTTTTGTCATTGCAGAAGAATCCAAATGTAGGGATTAGGAGAGGTGTCTGTCTTGAAACTCCCAGGGATATCACTGCTTTTGGAGTAATGATACAGTGAAATCTGTAATTAGCTTTGCGTCTGTCTGACAAATGGTAAAAAAGGCAGGATGGTTTTCTAATTTAATTCTAAATTTAAACCTCAAGAAGAGAACATTTCCCCATGCTTCACTGATCTAATTGCTATATAGAACTGTTAAGAATTAATAATTCTGAAACATATTTCATCCTGAATGAAAGATACATATTAAATATATTACATATTAAAAAATATCCAGGTGCCATTATTGCTCCCTGTGGCACAACAGCCAGTGATATTAGTCATTACATGTGCTACTCCTTAAGTAATTACTTTTGTTTCCTTTGGGTTAGCAGCATCCCACCTAACCTATTGATTTATGCCTGGTTCTTTCTATTTCTGAACTCATAAAGAGAACATTTGCAGATATACATGTTTAGCTCTAGGAGAGATTACCTATGAATGTAGTTTATGTTTTACGGGTGGAGGAAGATGATTATTTTCAGTTATTTATTTTTATGTGAACATAATGGCTTCATTTTCAGTGCACATGTTATGTGATCTTCTTCTGACACAGCCGGGAAGATAAAGGAGCGTTTTTGTCTGTCTTTTGCCTACCTTTTGGTAGAATTGCTGAGTCCAACATGTCATGTATTCAGAAACTACCTGTGTTACACATGGTGATGCATTTTGACGTTTGAGTTCTTTGGGAGAGTGTCGGACAGGAGCTGTACAAGAAGAATGAAGACACCATACAAGACTGATTAAGTCAATTTAAAAGGGTAAAAAGAGAGGATGACGGAGCATCTTTTTTTAAGAACACCATCTGACATGGAATATTTTCCTCATGGTTACAACAATCACACTTCTTGAAGCTCAGCTTGAATGCTAAACAGACATAACTGATGTTCTTTGGCATACCTCAAATATTTAAAATATTCCCCCTCTTATAATCTCACATTCTTACAATAATGAAGCCACTGAGTGGGTCCAACACCTCAAATTTAAGTGTCACACTTGACCCAAATCTTAACAATGTCCATGCATATTGCCAAATATTTATCTATCTCTCTGTCTGTCTATCTACCCTTTGTTGATCAGGTTAATCCTAATAGGCTAGCTGCCACTTTTCAGGGGGTAGACAACAGGTGATATTTATACTGCTAGGCGAAATTTGTCAAGCGCATTAGCGAACTGCCCCAATTCTTTGCATACGGGATCCTAATTTGCTGTTACACTTCATGTCTTCCAGTCTGGGTGCGGAGTCAGCCTTGAGAAGCAGGAAGTCTAAAATCAACAAATTGGAAGAAGGTATTTTTTGTGTTTTAGATGAGAAAGAAGCTGGTAACTGAACAGCTGAGAAGCCTAATGTGGCAGAGAATAAGTCTAATGTTATGTGGAGTGAGGAGGATGGAGAAAAGGAAGTGGAGGAGAGCCAAGTAAAAGGCGAAAAGAGGAAGTCGACGTAGATATGGTGGATTCAGAGGAGTTATGTCAATGAATTTTTGTTTTTGCAACAAATTATGTAACACCTGAGTATGTTGTTACAACCCGCCAGTCAGGAGGATTGCGGGATGTTTATTTGAAAGCATTAATTGAACAGAGTGAACCGGAGAGCAAGAAGGCGATGCCAAGGGGAGCTTTAATGGACAGAATTCAAGAAGAAGTAGTTCAGGAAATAGGGAGGGAAGAAAATAAATTGTACATATAAATGGTGAGAGAAGGCAAAAGAGGAGAGGAAAAGAAAGCAGCAGTAAGAGGAAAGCATTGGGTGAGGATAAGTAGCAAAATGGAAAAGGAACTGGAGAGCTCAGAAGTATGGGACAGCATCATTTTACCACTGGGTGTTTCACCCAGAAAGGCAAGAGCTTTGATTTGTATTAACTAAGATACTGGTTGTGACCTTTTTTGAGGAGGTGCAGTATATGGAGAAATGTTTATAACAATATGATAAGAGAGAATGAAAACCCTTGGAACATATATGTTGTGCAGACATTTAACAGAGAAGCTAAGAAAAGAGCATTTATTCAATTTTGAACTGAAGTTTAAAGAGACGGTTTAAAAGACTATTTAAAAACTGTGTGCAGAGATGTAAGGGACATTACAAAGATCTATGGTAATGGATGTTTATGGACTGGGGGATGGGAATGTGGTGTTATATTGAAAATGAAAAATAACAAAATAATGCATTTGCCAAGTATAATTAATGTGGAGGAGAATACGGGATTGTTTAGATACTGGGGAGAACCAAAGACATGTTTTTTGTGCGGTAAAGATGATCATTTAATTAACAATTGAGACAAAAAGAAATGTTTTATTTGTGGCAAAGTAGGCCATGAAGCAAAAAAATGTGAGCAAAAATGTATACAGTGTGAAAAATTGGACATTCATGGATGGACTAATGCTGCAGAAAATTATACACAGGGAACAAAGTCAGGCCGAGATAGGGAGAGTGTTTTAGTAGATAGTAGAGAAGAAACAGAAAAAGAAAAAAATGGATAAGAAAGCTATAAGAATGAAAGTAAATGAATGTATGAGGGAGACAAAAGGAAAAGAAGGAGAAATAGAGGAAGAAGTAATTAATTCAAGTGATGAAGCAGATGGCAAATGGATAAAAGGTGAGACTCCTCGTCATTAACATAAATAGTATAAAGAATGTTCAGTGAAGGCTAGGAGTGTTGGAATGGTGTCAAATGTTAGAGATGGACATTATAGTATTAATAGATATAAGAATAACAACAACAATGTTTCTCCTAAACATAAAAAGAAGGAAAGACAACAATTTTAGAGTGCTTTCAGTAAATGTGGAAAATGCCATTAATAGTGTAAGAAGGCTAGGGATGCTAGAATGGTGAAGTAAATGTAATGTGGATGTTATTTTGTTAGAGGATGTAAGAAAGACTGCAAACAGAAAAATTGTATAGTGCAAGTATAATATGAAATTTAAGAAGTGCAGGTTGTTCTGGAGTGACAGTGTTGTATACAAACAGTGAAAATACTAGATGCAACTTTGACAAGGATGGAAAGGTTAGCTGTAGTGGATGTGAGGTGCAGAGGATGTTTGTAGAATTATAACACACATATATATATATATATATATATATATATATATATATATATATTTCATTTATTTATTCATGAGGCAAAAAATGTGAGCAAAAATGTATACAGTGTGAAAAATAGGACATAAAAATGTATTATGACTGACTTCCTCTGACATAATATCTTTCTAGATATTACTGATCTCATATATGTTGTATTAAAAAAAATGTTATATTTTCTACCATTTTTTCAAAACAATGTATTGATACACTGTATGTTTAGATACTATCAAATTTTGTATTGAAAGTCATTCACCATTTACTTGAATATTTTCTTGTTATGGATATTTTTTACTCTTAGATGTGTATTACATATACTAAAATCTTCTTATCCTTTATGCTTATTGCTTTTGTTTGTTGTGTATTTGTATTCTCTAATCTTGTTTTAACCAATGGAGCTTTTCTCCCCGGGCCTCCGCTGAAAATGGACATATATCCAGCTGGGCTAGCCCGG